>NC_046294.1:25596368-25896368 GCF_004115265.2 Rhinolophus ferrumequinum | reverse complement strand
CTATATTCTTATTTGTTTTTTTGTGTGTGTCTGTTTTCTCTTTTTCTGAGAGAACATTAACATCTAGAACTGTGATTCTGGATTTGTCTATTTCTCTCTTTAATTCTGTTAATTTTGGTTTTATGTATTTGGAGTCCTTTTTTTATTAGGTACATATGCATGTATTTAAATTGTTAGGTCTTCATGAATTTGAACCTTTGATCATTATAAGATTCCCCTCTCTGTTTCTCATAGTACTCTTCTAAGGTCTATTTTGATATTAATACAGCTACGCCAGCTTTCTTTTTTTTCTTTTTATTAAAGTTTACTGGGTGACAATGGTTAGTAAAGTTACATAGGTTTCAAGTGTATAATTCTGTAATACATCATCTATATATCACATTGTGTGTTCACCACCCAGAGTCAGTTCTCCTTTCATCACCATATATTTGATCCCTTTTACTCTCATCTACCCCTCCCCTCTTACCCTCTGGTAACCACTAAACTATTGTCTATGTCTATGAGTTTTTCTTTCTTTCTTTGTTTTATTCCTTTGTTGCTTTCAGTTTTGTATCCCACATATCAGTGAAATTATATGGTTCTCGACTTTTTTGGTCTTCTTTTAGCATAATAATCTCAAGTTCCATCTATGTTGTCTCAAATGGCACTACTTCATCTTTTCTTACGGCAGAATAGTATTCCATTGTGTATATATGACAGCTTTCTTATACTGTTTGTATGATATATCTTTTCCCATCTTTTCATTTTCAGTCTGTCTCTTCTATTTAAAGCGTGTTTTTTTCTTGTGTATAGTGAGTAATTTGGGCCTTAAAAAAAATTCTAGTCTGTCCATCTCTGCCTTTTTATTGGGGGTGTTTAGTCCATTTACATTTTACCTCCAACTTTATTGATATGTAGTTGACATAACATTGTGGAAGTTTAAGGTGTACAAGATGACAATCGATACACATAAGTATTGCAAAATAATTGCCACAATAAGGTTATTAACACACCATTACCTCACGTAGTTGTGTGTGTGTTTGGGCGTACGCGTGTGTGTTGAGAACCTTTAAAATCTACTCTCTTAGCAACTTTCAAGTATATGATTAAGTATTGTTAACTGTAGTCACCATACTGTACATTAGATCTCCAGAATTTACTCACCTTATACTGGAAGTTTGTATTTTTTGACCAACATCCATTTCCCCCATTCCCTAATTCACTTACATTTGATGTAATTATTGACAATGTTTGGGTTTAAATCTGTAATATTTTTATTTTGGGATTTGTACTATTTACTCTTTGTTCTTCTGTTTTGCCTTTCTTACCATCTTTTGGGTGAAGTATTATTTCAAGAATCAAGTATTCTATGTCCTCTGTCAAATTTTTAGTTATACTGTATACCATTTTCACTAGATCCACTAATATACTTATTTTAAAGTTTCTGTCTGATAATTCTTTTTTTTCTTACAAGTGGTCATAACAGTTTTATTGGTATAAAGCTCCATTTAATATTATTGCCTATCAATAAGGAGTGGAATCGCTGAATCTGTTCATTTGTCACGTTGAAGGCAGGAAGTTGATTATCTTTCATTTGGTGGCTTTTTTTTCCTCTGTGAAGAAAACAAAGTTACCTGTTGAGAGAAAGTGAGAGAGGAAGTGGAGCAGCAAATTATAAGAGAGAATTTCAACTAACATTATTCTGCAAAGGCTCCCTCCTACAGATAGCTGTGTATGCTTATAACAGCAAGAAGTCTCAGCCAACAACTTATTGTACAGACGGCAGTCAGAGCTACCAAATAAAGAAGTACGAAAACAATCAGCCTAGCATCTTGGCCTCTTCTGGTTGTGGTGTCTTTGGTCCCTATATTACTATAGCTTAGTACAATAATTTATATTCATAATTATGGCCATAAGTTAAATTATATATGTTCAGTATATTTTGTTGAAGAAGGCAACGGAGTATGTAACAGTAAATATATAATTAGTAGCATGTTTACTGTACTTGATAGTTTACAAGTGCTTTCACATGTTATCTGGTTTTTTCCTCTCAGCAGTCCTGTAAGGTAGGTAATATTATCCCCATGTTTGCAGCTGAGAACACCAAGGTTTAGTTACAGTTTTACAGTTAAGTGGTTTGTCTGAAACACACAATTAGTAAGGGGTGAAATCTAGGCTTGGTCACATATCCTCTGCCTCTGCGCTCTGTCCCATTATATCAGACTTCTCATAATTGACATCCAAAAGGGTTTACAGGGATAATTTTCAGTTTTCTGGATTTCTGTGGAATACTTCATTCACGTACAGTTAATGAAGTATTACAGAAGGTCAGACATAATTATTAATCTCTTTTAATTTTGAAGGAATCTAGATTATATATGGCTTATGGAGTGAAACTTATTTTCCTTATTCTTTTTAAGTTTACAGTTTCTAAAAGAGTTGAGAAGGAGACAATTATAAGGGAAAGCCATATTTATTATGTTTATCAGGGTTTTTTTTAGTTTATATTCTTGCTTTCCAATGTGAATTACCATATTTTCTCAGTCTGTTTTTCGTTTTTTTTTTAGTCTGTTTTTCAACAATGTCACAAAACAGAGAATACAATTACATTTGACAAATACCATTCTTTATCTAATTTTGTAAAAAGGCACATTTATTCTGTGTACTTTTCCAAGTTTAGAAGACTTTGAATTTTACACCTCCTACATAATTAGTTGTTGGAATAAAATATTGCTAAATCGTAGGCTGCTAAGTTTACAATGCATGTTGATTTAGTAAATACTGTTTCCTCATTTCAATTTTTATAAAAATAGTGCTTATTCAAGGTCCTGATTCTAAAAAAATTACTATTGACTAATTGAGATATTTTGGAATCTTTGAAGATACATATAAAGTGCAGAATTAGACTGAAAGACATATATTTCACATACCATTAAGTTTGTTGCCTAATAATTTAATAATTTACTGTGTAAAAATAAAGATAATTGACTCAGCATTTCCCAGCAACATTTTATTAATAGGGACTTTACTTATTAATAAAAATGCATTCATCTTCTTTTCTCCATATGAATCAATTTTTTAAATATATTTTTTTTTAGTTTAAGTTGGATAATAATTCATTGCTTCGAAACGGTGTAAGGTCAAGAAGGATTAGTTATATTATTCCCATATTTTTTGCAGTTATGCATATAAAGAATTGCTATTTACTGAGAATAAAGCTTACTCCCAAAAGCTTTGTCAGATTGAAAATTGGGGGTCTTTTCCCATTGATGCTAATAATATTGCAGGATACCTTTCAACTGGAAAATAATTATTGTGTTGGAAAATTATATGCTGTTGTTCCATAATCGTAAAGAAAATCCATGTAATTTGAGGCAGAAGTGTGCAGAATGCTCTTATTCTTAATGTCAGAAGAGTATAAAATGCGACTTGATACTTATGTGGGCATTCAGAGGTTCTCTTTTGCTTACAAGTGGTTATATACAGATTAGGATTAAGCTAGTTATGTAACACATTTTAGCATCTTGAAAAAGAAAGTAGAAAGCGTACCTTGCTATATAGTTGGAGGAAAATTACTGCATCAGAAAAGAAGGGAGCAAAGAACAATTCTTCAAATAGGTCTTTTGACTACATTGCAAAGTGAAGGGATCATCACTATAGGAAAGGGACTTAGCCACTAAGAGAAATTCTGTGAAACAATCTGGGAGTGTTATAAGTAAAAATCAGAAGGTTATAACTTGTCTTGTAATGAACAGTATAATTTTTGCTGATGTGGTTAATTGTTCAGTTGTTATCTAGGTTGCAAGGTATTTAACAATAAGTTACTTAGGTATTTCATGGATACTCTATTATAAATTTCTGTTTTCCATGATAAAAGTGCTAGGAATAAGGCATTTTAAGTGAACATTTAAGTAATAATTGAAGCTAACACTTAGCACTATGTATCAGACACTCTTCTAAATCACTGTATGTATATTTATTTACTCACTTAACCCTGTGAGGTGAGATATTATCCCTAACATATAGATGAGGAAACTGAAGCTCAGAAATCAAGTACCACACTGGTTAATGGCAAGAAATTGATGCGCTCTAAATGTGCTTTGAAAACTCAGTAAATATAAAAGGAGTTACCTTTTCAGTGTTGGTTTTTTTTTTCATCCCTACTGCATACATGCAACAATAATAGATTTTATCAAGAAAAGGTAGCATTTATGTTAAAGGTGCAGAATCATGAAGGATTAAAAATGTGGGTTCTGGGGTTATCTTCCTGGGTTTGAATTCTGACTCTGCCAAATATTAGTTCTGTGACTCTGAGCCAGCTCCATAACTTCGGGCCTTTTTCCTTATCTGGAAAATAGATGTGGAATATCACTTACAGCAAATACCAGGGGTGTCAAAAAAATGTGTACACATGACTTGTACTCATCTTTTGTTATCGGTATATATTGAGTAGTACAATTTTAATACAGTTTCTTTCCTTTCTTAAAATATGTATACATTTTTTGGCACCCTCTGTATTTATTGAATGCCTACTATTTAAATGAGTTATACTTGTAAAGCATTTAAGACAATGCAAAAATAATTTATAGCTTTACTATAAAATATTTTATATATACGTATATATCACAGCAGATACTTGGTTTAGGATGAAGCTCAGTAATGCAATGAGGTAATATAAAGTCTATTTACCAAAAAAAGGAAAGAAGAATATTAATACTATGAGAATATAGTATAAATCTTGAAGATGGTATAAGGATGACTGTAGTTTGAGAATCCTTAGTCTGTCTATACTCCAGACTCAGGAGTCACATTCCGGTAGCAGTGATTAGCATCTTTTTTCTCTTTAACTATGAAAAATATTAAGAAAACTGATATACAGGCCTGCCGTTAGGAAGCATCCATTTTTGTGCTTTGCGATTAACACAGTTTTGAACTTTTCTCCATATGTAGGTGGTAGCAAGGCTTCTATCATAGGTCTAATAATACACTTCTTACATAGTGTGGCAATAGTGTTGAGCACTGCACTGTTTTCTCATGAATAGATGTAATTGTGTTATGCATATATTTTCTTTAAGAAGGAAGGGGCCTGTGTCATATTTCCAAAAAAAACTATATTTTGATAAATGAATAAAAGATTTAGCACCAAGAGTTACTTTTCATCTCTGGAGATATTGTTACCCATCATATCATACTATACCACTTGGAAAACCTGTGTTTTTCTAAATTGGGAAAAAAAAATAGTAAATCTCAAGAGGCAGTTCTAGATTAGGTTGATTTTTGACTAAATGCATCGTGTTTTTGCTGTTTTGTTATTCCTTTCTGTGAACTGTTGACGTTTGTAGGGCTGTTATATTCCTGTGTTGAGTATCTATTAGACATACTTGACCTATTGTTGAAATATCTCTTTCCCCCTTCTTAGCTGTGTCTGTTTTCTATTATTACTTCTCTTTGAACTGGTTTTCATTACTCCTATTGATCCTTCTCATCTTTAGTCATTATTTCTCTTGCCTTTTTCTTCTCCCTGTTCTTTTATTTTTGTTTCTTTTCTCTCCTTTTGCTATTTTTTTTCTCCCCTGCAACCTTTCTCAATAATTGGGTTTCAAAGGCCAGCTCATGGTAATGCATCTTTCTTCTGATGGATAAACTTTGGGAGCTAATATTAACCTCAGTTTTTGAGTCTTCTGGATTTTTGTTGATGTGCCTGGAAACTTTTTTGTAACTTCCTAGTTCATGACTCTTTCAAATATGAGTTAGTATATGCATTACTGCATGTTGTTTCTAAAAAGACATAATCTGAAGCATGACTTCTCTCTTCCTTCATGGTTTGGTAGATAGAGCAGGGGGGCAAGGCATGCTTAGGAAATTGACAAGAACTGGCCCTTAGGGTGCATTGATGACAAGTGGGAGGATTTGTAAGAGCTATAGTAGAGGATGAGACTGCAAATAACGGGGTGTAAATTAAATTGTTGATGGCTTTGAATATAGGCTATACATTTCAGCATTACTCTGTAGGTCCTGAGGATATTCTTGAGCAAGATTAGGTCTATATTTTAGTAGGTAATACTGAGAACTGTAAGTAAGATATGTTGGAGTGATAAGAAACTTGAGGCAGAGAGAATGTTGCCTTTGCAACAATTAAGCCAAGAGGTAATGAGGGCTTGAACCATTGCATTAATATAGGGAGTAAAATGGAAGAGGGAAATGAAAGAGAATATGGAGGTAGATTCAATAATGGATTGAATATGTCAGGAAGTGGAGAGTTGAAAATGAATTGTGATTTTGAGCTTAAGGTACAGGAGGCAGGTATAGATCTGAAGCCACACATTTAACTAATTTAAAAATTATAATTGTCAAAATATTTTGGATTACCTTCAGGAATAGTAAGATTGTATTTTGTATTTTTAGCCAAAAGGCAATGGCTACTTTAAATTGCTTCAGGAGAAAAGACATGTCTTTTCTGAGCTATATTATTCCACACACAGCACCAATGATAATGTTCAATTTACAGTCAAAATTTCAGAAAGCCTAACAGAATAAGAAGGACTTTTATTTTTCGTTACTTTAAGAATCTATTTGATCTTTTAAAAAAAAATTTTATTAAACTTATTGGGATGACATTAGTTAATAAAATTATATAGTTTTCAAGAGTACAGTTTGGTAATACGTCATCTGTGTATTGCATTTATATTCACCCCTCAAAGTCAGCCTCCATTTAATCTTTAATTAGTAGATAACAGGCACAACAGCATTAATTTTATTTGTAACACAAAATAATTCAAGCATACATAGATGCAATATTTATTACAGTTATTAAGAATAAATTACTTTGAAAAATAAAGAAAAAATTAGTCAAAACAAATAAGCTTAACAAGTAAAATGTGATTAATGAGCTGAAATCCATGATTTACCTAAAGGCACACTTTAAAGGTGTTTCATATTTCAGATGGCATGGTTTTATGAATACCTTGCAAGATGATATTTAGTATTTTTAAATCATGTAAAACCATGCAATTCACTTATACCATGCCCCAAATATGCTAAGTAGACTTCTTATACAACATTTTTTGTTAAAAGCATGTGATGTAATGTGCTGTAACAAGATTTACTCTTCAGAAATAGGTAAAGGGATAAATTCACCTTGCTTTAAAAATCATAACTAATTTGGTTCATTAAAGGCCATATAAAACATCAAGAAATGTTTAGAGCTTAAAACAATGACCAAAGAAATCTATAGTGATAGTGAAAGCAGATCCATGGTTGCCTAGGGAAGAAGGCAGCTCATAAAGGGGCTTTCTGGGATGATAAAAATGTTCTGTGTCAAAACCCATTAAAATAACTAAAATAGGTGCATTTTATTGTATATAAATTATATTTCAATAAAGTTGATTTAAAAAACAACCTAAAAGAAATATATCCTAAGAAACATATTAAAGTTCTAGCTATTTTATATAGCTAAAAGAAAAAGTAAAACAACAATACTCTAGTGAATTCTAACACTTTAGCAAAAGTGTGATATTAATTCCGTTGGGAAGCACTGGGCAAAATGTCTTTTTGTTTGTTTTTTAGTATCTTGGCATAATTGAAAATAATGTACGCCAAATCATAAGAAAATTTTAAATGTATCTGAAAACAAAGCATTCACTTTCACCATTTCAATTTTTGTTTAGCATAAATATTTTACACAAGTTATAAAAAGGTTTGTTTGAGTAACCCAACTCCAGCACTGGAAACAAGAAGTTTTCTTCCTATTTTTCCCATTCCTTCACGTTCAATAGGAAGAAGTCTACTTCCCATTTAAGTACAACCCAGTAACTCCTTTCTGAAGTTTTTCCCTTGTAGCTGGTCAAAAAAGATCTCTACCGTTATGTATTCCCTTTATATATTGTAACTCTGTTATCCCACTGACCACATCTTGTCTTTACTGTAATTAGTTATGCCAACAGCTGCCTCTCAGCTAGAAGTGAAGTATTTGAAGGCAGGGATCCTGTTTCGGTTATTTTTCTGTCCCTCGTTGCACCCACCTTGTGTACTTTATATGATAGACTCTCACTACATGCATTGGTTGAATTGCACTGATTTTGCTGAAATAGAATAGAAGGGTTAAGAAAGGAGTTGGCTCCTGTTATTTTGGCCTCTGTGTTTTGGTCTCCCTTGTATGTATTACTCCTTACGGGTTCGCTGATGCTGTTAGGTAGTCCTTGACCCATGTGAACTGATGACAAAATAGAGCCACAGCATGTGAAGCGATTTGACCTGTGGCAGTCTTTGAGCCCATGCTTTGTCTGCACCTGTCCAAGGATGTCCAGCTGTTACATTTCATTTTTAATAATTCAGCCAAGAGTGTGAAATCTTTCTCACTTTAGGTTTTCAGTAGTCTGAAGACATATTTTTGAGAACTTTTAAATAGTGTTGCAGAGAGAATATTGAGACCAGGAAGAATTAAATGTATTAGATAGTTAAAGGACAGTATCTAGAAAACAATATGGGGATTGTAAGTATAGTTTTCAGTTTATTAAACTAAAGAATATTTTTCTTAGGACAGAAGAATTAATAGTCATTAAAATTATAAGACTAAAAAAGTCTTCTTAAAAAAGCCTCAGTTGAAAGACAAATACCATATGATCTCACTTATATGTGGAATCTAAAGAACAGAATAAATGAACAAACAAAACAGAAATAGAAAACAAACTGATGGATGCCAGAGGGGAGGAGGTCGGGGTCAGAGTGAAAAAGGTAAAGGGATGAGGAAGTACAAACTGGTAGTGACAAAGTAGTCATGGGGATGTGAAATACTATGGGGAACATAGTCAATAATATTATAAAAAAGTATGTGTGGTGTCAGGTGGGTGCTGGACTTATAGGGGGGAGGTCACTTCATGAATTATGTAAATGCTTGGCCACTGCACTGTATGTCCGGAAGTGGTATAGGATAATACTGAATGTCAACTATAATTATATATATATACACATATATATATATATATATATGTATACACATTGTATATATATACACATATATATGTATATGTATAACTATAATTATATACATATATATGTGTATATATATATAATTATAGTTGACATTCATATATGTGTATATATATATATATATATACACATATATATATGGTCACGGGATATACAGTACAGCATAGGGAATATAGTGGGTGGTATTGTAATAGCTGAGTACGGTGTCAGATGGGTAGTAGACTTGTTAGGGTTATCACTTTGTGAGGGGTTAGATGTCTAATCATTGTGTTGTTTTGTACACCTGAAACTATTAATAAAAAAGCCTAGTTACTCATTTTAATGCATCTTTTAGTTATAATATGACTACTTCATAATCACAGTGACAAAATCACAGCATACTATTTTGTAATTTTAAAAATTAGTTTAAAATAATCTGACAGACTGTTCTGCAGTCTTAGTATTGGGCTTTTAGAAAGTCAATGTCAAAATGAGCTTTGGGTGGTGAAGTACTCAACTAGAGCAGTTTATTGTTGCATGATAAAAAAGGCCCGAAAAGGGGTGGCCAATTAGCTCAGTTGGTTAGAGCACAGTGTTCTTAACAACAAGGTTGCCGGTTCGATCCCCACATGGGCTACTGTGGGCTGCGCCCTCCACAACTAGATTGAAAGAACTACTTGATTTGGAGCTGATGGGTTCTGGAAAAACACACTTAAAATAAATAAAAGTTTGAAAAGGGAAATAAAAAAGCCAGAAAAGCTGGTTATTAATCATGTTTTATTTTAGCCATGATCTCAGATTAAGCAAATTTCAGAATTTATTTTATAGCGACCTTTTTCCATTTAGAACTCTCTCAAACTCTGATGACTATCCAGATGTCCCTGAATGTTCCCTGAGTGCCACCTTATGCCCCTACTAGAGGAATGTTCCCAAAAGCATCTGCAATAAATTATACCTTAAAAGATACCTGTTGGTTTGTTTTGTGTTAAAATACATGAAGGTGTTAGAAATGTAAAAGTTAAATTCCTCATGGTTTAGATCCCCCTGGGAGCTAAGTAAGGTAAGTCATAAATTGTCATTGAAAGAGTTGTTTCTTTCCCAAGTCCAATAAACTACCACTGAGATCCGAGGAAGTTTCTTGAATTTTTTTCCCCTCCCGTCTTTCAATAGGTTGTGAAAAGGTAATAGTATTAATGTAATATTATCAAGGCCCGTGCCTAATATTTTTAGGCCCTGAAAAAGAATACAAATGGGGGTCTATGCACCAGGTGCTTAATACTTAAAAGTTATAAATCAAGGTAACATAAGAGCAAAACTTATTTAATATTATCTTGAAAAATATGCTTTCAGGACAAATATACCTTCATGTTGACCTGGAAATCTAGGATCACATTTCAAGTTCTTGGAATTCTATGCCAGACGCAGCAGTGAGAGAAAGCCACCACTTGTCCTGCCTCCCTTCTCTTCTACCCCCAACCAGAGGCCTAGCTGTAGCCTAAGCCTCCACTGAGACTTTTGTGCAGAGAATTCCTTGTCCCGAGCTCCTAAAAGAAGCGGGGGTAGTACATGGCTAGAAGAGGGCCATAGGATCCTGATGGGCAAATGATGGGGAATGGCAGGAGAGAAGGGACAGAGTTCTGTAAAGACTGGGTGTAAATTAATTGTAATAGTTATATTATTACGCAGGTTATTTTTCTTATTTGCTATAGTTATGTTCTATAAAGTTGCCACCAACACTGAATTAGCAAATTCTGAACGACTGTGCCTCGGGGATATACAGGGTTAGGTCACGATGAGCCTCTGGTCACATTTGATCAGTATGTAACTTTGTTTTAAGTGTGTTTCTGTTGAAAGACACTTTAATATATATTGTTGATTCATTAACATTGAACTCAGGGCCAACAGCTCTGCAACTCTTGCCTGAAGGAAGAAGTGTATTTAAAGCATGTATTTTCCCCCAAAAGGCACATGAGGGACTTCGTTAGCTTAGTATACAGCACTTACTGCACTATGCTTGGGGGCCATTTCAAACGGCCTCATTGCAACACAAAGCACAAAATGAGAAAAACGTGGCACTAGGTAGACTGTGGAAAGGACACTTGTTTAATACAATGTGAGAACTGAAACAGGAAGGCCTTGTTTGACCTCAGCGGGGAGCGGGCATGTGGAGTGACTTTAAATTCTCACCACTCTCTGCATCTCTAAGTGACTGCAAACTCATCCCCCATGTCAGTTCGGGGGTTCCAAATAAATGTTAGCAAGTAGGTGAATTTGCAAATATAGAATCTGAATAATGAGAATCTATTGTATTTATACTATATATTAGACGGCTTGCAGTGGCTCTCTTCTGCCACACCCCATTTTTTAAAAAAGTTTTAATTGTATCAAAATATGCTCATTCACATTATGTCCTTTGATATTTACAAAATACTGCATTATATGGACAGATCATGTGTTCATTAACTAAGTCTGTGTAATCTTCTCTATGTTCCAGCATCGTGCTAGGTGCTGTGGATGTAGTTACTGGTGATATGATGGACGGAGGCCCTTCTTTTCATGAGTAGCTTATAGTTGAGCAAGCATCTTCCTATCTTTCAAGTGAAGAAATTTTGTACAGTTGAATTACTTTTCAGGGTTACATAACTAATACTAACCACACCAGAATAAAAACTGAATTTTTCCTATTTTATGGTGAGTGCTGCTCCAGTTGTCTCTTCTCTCTACCTTAAATTCTCCCTTTGCATTCGCTTCCCCTGAGTAAAATGTCTCAAACACATTCTCTTTGGTGACTATGACTGTCACTCGTCTCCTTATTTGCCAAACGTTACTTGACCACCATCCATTTGCTTCTCAATCCCACTCTCTTACACCACTGCCGTTCTTCTAAATGGTGCTTACTAAGGTGGCCAGTGTCCCCTACTTGCCACACTCACTGGACTTACGTGACCTTTGGTACTGTCACAGATCTTCCATGTGCCTCGAATCTCTTTCCTCTCTGGGCTTCTGTGGAGCCTGTTTTCTTGATTATCATCCTGCTCACTGTCTGTTTTCCTTTCTAGCATCTTTTTCTCTATCTGATATACATGTTACTACCCTTCAGAGTTTTAGCTTTGTCTTTGTTCACTTGTCACCAAATCAGAGACTTAATCTGATGCCCTGGTGCTTTTGGAGGTCTGTTAATCTCTCACTTGTATGCAGAGATATTAACAGGCTTTTTATCAGAATCTTGGAGGAGTTCATAATTCACGAAAGTTGCGAAGGACAGCTCTTTCTGTATGTTCCTGTAGTTTTATCTGCTTTAAGGTGACGTCCAAATCGTGTCCCCAGCTTCCCACCATTACCCTTGTCTGACTCCTCCTGCCTTTGATGCTCAGCATTGTTAGTGTAGCTCCTCTGGAGGGCTGCAATAGTACGGTAATTTCCTTATTGCCAGCCCCCTACCTACCCTCCCTACCCATTCCATCCTACCATCAGGTTAGATTTCTTTTTTGTCTTTTAAATAAAAATATGATCATATCCCTAGCATGCAAGTAATGTGGAGTTTTAAGTAGGGAAAAGTCCATGTTTCTTAACATACTAAAAAGTTCCTTTACAGTCTGAACCCCGTCTAGATTTTTAACTTCATCCCTCATTACCATTCCTTCCCAACTATTCTTTTACTTGTTCCCAGTATAGCTTACAGCCCTGCTGTTCGTAACTCTGATATCCATCTTAGTACTTCCCTGTCTTGTATTTGCCATTTCTCTCTGCCTAGAATGCCTTTCCCCTCCCACCCTGCACAGGTTGACTCCTATTCATCCTTCAAAACCCAGTCAAATGTCACCTTTGTTATGAAATCTTCCCTAGCTTATTCTGAGTTAGCAACTTTTTCATGCCACCATCTTTTCTTAGCACCTCATCCTTCCAATTATATTATAATGAGTTGTTTACATGTCTGCTCTCCCCCACTAGACTGTGAGTCCCTTAAGGGCAGGGATCCTGTTTTATTCATCATTGGATGCTCATTGGCTAGCACAGTATCTGACTCGTAGTAAGGTGTTTAATAAGCCTTTTTTTGAATGGATAAACAGACTTTTGGGCTACCAGTCTTGCACGTGGATTTTATTTTCTTATATGAATCAGAAATATATATGAATCAGAAAATCTTAAAAATGTTCAAACATTTTAAAAATCATGCTTCAGCTGTTAACTGTTGGATAAAATGATACATGAGTTGTTGACTGCTACTTCAGGCAATATTTTACTAAGCATTAGGTGGCAGTAGTGTGTTGTACTTGACTACCTTTGTAATTTTTTCAGCTTTCATAACCTTAATGTAGTGTCAAAGTGTAAAGGACACAGTTGTAGTGCTTTCATACCTAACTTTTTGTAACATGATCTTGTTCTAAGCTAGTAGGTGTCTTACAGAAAATGAAACAAAACAACAAAACATAGCAACATCAGTCAGTTGTTTCTCTCTCTTGCCTACCTAAACTGTGCTCAGATTCATTAGAGAATTAACTACTACACCATCTTGACAGTACTTCCTCACCAACTGTTTAATGGCTGCTTCATAATAACAGTGATTTGCAATAAGGAAACCAAAAATTATCTCAGAGGATATGTGTTTTCTCAGCATCCTAAGAAGCTTCCTTAGGCCTTTATCTCAAAAATAGTATACTAAGTTCATTGATTTTAGCTACAGTTATTAAATGCCTTCTTTTTCTTTTTTTTTACTCAGTTTTCAATACTAAGGTCGTGTCTTTTACTGATTTTCATTTTAGGTGACTTTCCCTTTTCACTAGGTAGTTAGAATTAAGAATAATTGCCACCACCTCTTCAGCTTTATGCATTTAATCCCTCCATTCATTTTTGAACTCTTATACATGAAAATGCCGATACTTTTAGTAGACATTTCATCCCCATTGTAGTTTACTATAGCTTATAAAGTAAATTCAATAGAACTTACATTTTATTTAAGGAAAATGTGTACATTTTAGGTCCACAGAGGCATTTCTACAAATAAAAGAAATAGATAATTTTTAGAGGAAACAGTATTAGTGTTGATTAAAATATGAGCTAGGGAAAGTGGCAAGAGAAAAAATCTGTGGCATTCTCTTTCTCATATCTTCTTTCTTTTTATCTCAAGGATGAAGCACTTGAGGGAATTCAAAGCCAGTGTACTAGTATCATTAATGTGGCAGAATGATCATGTAATAAAGAAGAGCATGAAAGCGTTGACAGAACACACGGCCTAATTAGTACCTGATGGCCTTGATGGCCACAGAGCAAAGCTCCGAGGTCCTGCAGGACGGCAGCCCTGTAGGATCTGTAGACGTACGTCACCACCCTCGTTTAGCAGGGATAACTTTAGTTCAGCATCAATTTCTTAAGACTTTAATTATACAAAAACCATGACTTCCCTGAACGCAGAGGGTAGAAGTTAGCCAATGCACCACTAAGAATTCTCACGGGGATCTCGGAGGAAGAGTGTTCATCGTGGGATTCTCTGTGTAGCTCATGGCAAGTATGTCATCCAAGACTTGTTTCATCCAAGACTTGTAATATGAGGGGAGGGGAGTCTAGCTTTGCACTTACGTTGGATAGATGGTAACCCATTGCTTTAGGTTTAGCTTCTTTTCATTATTGTAGGCACAAAGAAGCAGAGGTTGTGTTATACTTGCACATACTCAACAACAAAGAAAAGACATGTGAGTAGCAAAAGGAACTGGTGCGCGAGTATATTTTAGAGTTAGTACACCTCCCAGTTCGAAGTCCATTACAGAGGTAGGTCTTGCTTTTGAAGAGATTTTGCCACAGATTGGATTACTCAGCCACATGGAATTCTATCTCCTACATTTCATTTCCGGGAACCCAGTTCCTACAATCTTCCTCCTAATTCTTTATTTGAAAACAGTCAGTATCCGCCATAAATATTGCGTGGCGTGGTCCTCAGTGTGTTTCAGTCTCTTCCCTCACTTTCCCCTTCCCCTTCCCCGTGCCTCCCATTCCTCCCACTCCGCTTCTGTTCTCTCTCCCCCTTCTCCTTTCTCCACCGCCCTCTCCTCCCCTTTCTCTGTCTCCTCCCAACCTCCTACTTCCCTCTTCCTCCTCCTCTTCTTCCCTTTTGTCCTCCTCTTTTACCCCTTTTTCTTAGAATATGACTACTAATTATTATGCAGTACGTTGCCAATTACAAATTTTGAGCTGGAGAATGATATGGTCAGGGTTGTAAGTTAAAGCAAGCGTGTTGGAAGCAGGTGGATGGACTAGAGAGCTGTTAGAAGGTGAATGCTGGAGACTAGGGTCAGACCTATGAGCTGCTGTTGGTTTGAACTAGTTTCGGCATTGGGAATAGGAAGGATATTATGTAGGCAGAATCTACAGAATTTGGTGGTTAACGGAATGACGGAAAGGGAGGTTACCCTGATGCTGTAGCCTCAGTTGTTAGGAAATGTATTTATTATTCTCTCATTCATTTATTCAGCATTTATTGAGCATGATGGTGATTTTAACACATCAAGGAATTCATCAGGAGGAGGAACTAATAATTTTAGAGTCTGGATGATAAATTGGATTTTGGGTATGTTGAACTTCTAGTGATCATAAGAGCTTTTAGAAGATATTTTGAAATTTGGATCTAGAATTCAAGAAAGGTTGAAGCTAGAGATAGAGAGCTATTAATGGTACTAAACTATTAATATATAGAAAAAAACCAAAGAGCTATATCCTCAGGGGCCACATTGATAGATCAAATAATACCAGCAGGACGATTTGGAAATTTCTGTTTAATCAGATTTGCATAGAGTCCTTTTCATAGTTATTGTCACTTCCTATTTGCAGTCAACATTTTATAAATCAAAACAGCATAATCACAGATGTGTAGTAAAGGATTAATGTATGACCCGCCTAACTTTTTATTCAATTTAAGATTTAAGTAACAAACTACTAGTAAATAAAGCAATGTTTCCTTTTTAAAAGGAATGTAGCAAAGGTATTAAAGCCGACGAACCTCTATTTAGGTGACCTGAAATATTACCGTATTGTATAATAGGCAATTTACCATAAAACTGTTAAATGCGTTTTACTTTAGAGAAACACTATTTCATTTCAACTTTATATGTTGTTTAGCCAATAGAAAGGATCATTTAGAACTAATAAATATATAAATTCTCACTAAAAACTTATAGAAATTGCTAGACTTTTACAGTGTATTGTATTATGCTCTTTTCACAATTTACACATATTCAATTTTTTCTCTTCTAGTAGAATAACACTTGTCTCTTTGTGAAATGTACTGGTGGAAACTATTGTAGTGCTCAGTGGCTGAAGCCTGATACAAATTATATGTACTCCCTCTTTAAAAAAAAAAAAAATTAACAGGTTAAAATACCACTGGGATATTGTACCAATTTCATCAGCTTCTTCATTACTGAATTAAGTTGGCATTTGTGCAAACAGTGAAATAAAGAGGTTGGCATTTATGATTAGTGAACAAAAGGTATTAAATATCAAAAAATTTCTGACTTGGAACACTTAGTGTTACTCATTAAAAATTGAGGAGTGTCAGCATTTTTTAATTTTTTTTTTTTTTGGATACATCGAGGAATGCATCTGTCAAAGGGAAATTTTTATGAAGCATTAATTTTCTGATTTGCAACTAATTCCATATTTTAAGCAGTAGGGGCTAACAAGTGTGTTTCTCAGATTTTAGCATGTAGAATAATTGCCTGGAGAGTTTGGTGTAACCCAGATTCTGGGTCCCCACCTCTGTAGGTTTGGGATAGGGCCATCTTCTAATGAGGTCTCAGACAATGCTGATGCTACAGGTCAGAGGACCACATTTTGAGTGGCACCAGACTGACATACTGTAACAGTCACTCCAGAATTAGTAATTTAGAAAGCACTTGGATTTATTACATGGAAAAAACCTGAAATCAAAATAAAATACAAAATATTGGACATCTGATTGCCATAAAATCTCAGCTAGTCAGAATTAAGAGTCCATAATGAAAGCATTAGTTATCAATTACGTAATTAGTCAGTTAGGAAATAGATAACACATAGCAATCTTGATAAAATATTACATCATCTTCTATATATTTTTTGTAGTATCATGAGTGAGCCTATATTTGTATCAAGACAGTTTCTTAATCTTTTGTGTTCATTTTTCTTATCCTCAATAACTGGCATGGGGATTTAAAGAACATAAGTCTGTATAATTGAAAAATTTCTTCCAAATATGAGGAAGTTACAAAGACCATGAAATTGTGAGTGCCAAGTCATTTGAGAGCAATAAAATAGCAGTTCGCTAAAACTTTGCGGATAGATACTTTTGTACTGTTACAGTCAAGAATCGTAGAGAAATACTCATTCTTTAAGTATTTTCAGTATTGTGCCATATTTATGACATTTTAATTTTGAATGTAATTTAGTCCTCTACTCAGTACTTAACTTTTTTAAATGTTTTAAAATTTTTGGAGGTTGGCATATGCACTTGAAAGTAATAAAACTGTATCTCTATAGTCTATAATTCAGACTTTTTACTAATTCATTAGTCTTTTTATTAGCAATCTGTGTTTTTATTGTTCCTTTCTCTGTATTAATATGGGAAGAAATGTCTAGATACAAGTCCTTTGTTAGATATGTATTTGGCCAGTATTTTTTCCCTTGTCTGTAGCTTATCGATTTTCTTAATGGCTTATCGATTTTCTTTGATGAGCCTAAAGTTTTAAACTTTGATGAAGTTCAGTTTATCAGTTTTATGTCATTATAGTTTGTGCTTTTTGTTTTCTGTCAGAGCAACCTATGCCTACCCCAAGGGGCAAAGATATTCTCTGTGTTTCTTCGAGAAGTTTTATGGTTCTGTGTTGTACATATATGCCTGTGATTCATCTTGAATTAATTTTTGTACAGTCATGCACCACTTAACTACAAGGATACATTTTGAGAAATGCATTGTAAGAGGATTTCATTGTTGTGTGAACATGACAGAGTGTGCTAACAGACACCTAGATGGTATAGCCTACTACACACCTAGGCTATATGACATACCACCATTGTATATGCGGTCCATTGTTGACCAAAACCTTGTTATGCGGCACATGACTGTATATGGAATATGAGAAATTGAGGTTAATTTTTTTTCCTACATGGACAAGTTGTTGTTTTCCTTCTAATTGTGGAGGGCACAGCTCACTGGCCCATGTGGGAATTGAACCGGCAACCGTGGTGTTATGAGCACTGCGGTCTAACCATGGAGCCAACCGGCCACCCCCAACCCCCATAATTTTTTAAACTTTTATTTTCCAGTTGTTTGTTGCAAGATTTGCTAATTTCTGCATTTTGAGTTCTTTGCTTCCAGGTGACTAAATTCTTTCAATTCCAGCAAAATGCATTTCAATTTCGTACTGAAAGCAAAAGAAGTTAAAATAAATGAGCTTTGCAACACTGATTTTAGTACATACCTATTCTGTTAATTAAAAGTATCAGTATTTTCTCTACTTGATTGGTGAGTGTTTTTCTCAGAACTCTCTGTTGTTTGTATGATTTTGTCAGCGTTTTCCTATATAAGAAGGTCCATGCTGTCTTTTTGTAGCTGTTTCTGGAACACAGGGTGCTTCAGATTTTATCTATCTTTTATCTGATCAGTGAATAAATGAAGTAGGAATAGCTTTGGGCTCTCAATGGTGGAAAGATTTGTCTAGTGGGGATCAAATAAAGGGAAATGAATAAATTGAGCCTTGACAACAAGAGGAAAATGACTTTGGTCTCAGTAATAGTGAATGCTTGAGCCTGCCTCCCATGGGAGGGCTCAGATACAGAAATGGTAGGAAAGAAATTAACATTCACTTTGGGATCCGAAAAATCTTGAAAGCTGGTAGTAGGAGCTTGGTTTCTCCTGGGCACTAAAGAATCTTTGCAGACTTTAAAATTAAGAATGTGAGTAATAATGACACCATTTTATGAATGGACCTTGTAATTGAAACATCATAAAAAATTATAGTGTCTGTTGCATTCCAGTTTTAAACCATAACACATCTTTAGATTGTGTAAAATTTCTTGTGGCTGCCAAAATAAATTACCACAAAATGGGTGACTTAAAACAACAGAAATTTATTCTTTCACCATTCTGGAGGCCAGAAGTCCAGTATCAGTGTAACTGGGCCGACGTCAAGTTGTTGGCTGGGCCACAATTCCTCTAGAAGCTCTAGGGGGAGAGTCCATTCCTTCTCTCTTCCAGCTTTTGGTGGCTGCCAGCATTTCTTGGCTTGTGGCCTGATCAGTACAATCTTTAAGGCTAGTATTTCAAATCATATTCTCTCTCTCTCTCTCTCTCTCTCTCTCTCTCTCTCTCTCTCTCTCTCTCTCTCTCTCTCTCGTCTCTCCATGGTCACCTTCTCCTCTGTATGCTAAATCTCCCTCTGCCTCTTTCTTTTACGAACACTGATAGTATTTATCCCACCTGGATAATTCAGGATAGTTGTTCTATTTCAAGATCTTTAACTTAATCATATCTGTAAGGCTTTTTTTCCCAAATAAGGGAACATTTACAGGTACCAGGAAGTAGGACCTGATATATTTTTGAAGGCCATTATCAGCCTACCACAGAATGTTGTGTTTTTGGGTTTTTTTAGACCTTCATTTTCTTCTGGAAGTTGCTGTCAAAATAGATTGGACTAAGGCTTTTAGCGCCCCAAAGACATACTTATTTTCTTGCTATAACTACCATTTTTAAATTGAACCCTGTATCACAGAATAAAATATATTGCATTCTAGCAGCACAATAGAGTAGACCTAACAGCCTCAGATGGTGAGTTGCTTATTAAAACAGTAGTCAAGAAAATACCAAATTAGTGAACGAGATTGAATTGTGCTTTGACTCTCATAGAACTGATATATGACTCATAAAATTTTATGGTAGCTTTTAGTTTGGGGCAGCCAGGAACTACTTTTTGGTTTTGTAGGGCTTTCTTGATCAGGTTGGTACATGATCAGGCCCAATTTGTTCTATTTATTGTTCTAAGTAGACCTTCTATAGTGGCCTGTTAAAAATTACTGTTTCGTCTGGACTCCTACTACTCGGTATCTATTATATTAGTTTAGAATGATTTCTCTAGGGCCCTACTCAGTGCTTTTGACATACTGAAATTGAGTTTTCACATGCAAGTGTATCTGAAAGGTATACTGGTGGCATATTTGAGTATGCTGCACATGATAACACTGAATCATACCAAGCTTGTTACACAGATCTTCACATAGTGTTAGAAGAATGGCTCAGCTAGAGAACGTCAGTGTAGCCAACTCTAGTTTGGCTTTGGGGTGTTGCTTTAACATCCCAGCTTCAGGGATTGCCTGAACCTCAGTATATGAATAACTTTTATGAGCATCATTTGATAAATCATGGCCAAAAAAATAATAATAAATAATAAAGTCTTAGTTTCCTTTTTTTCCCCCCGTCATATGAATTAGCTTAAATATTTAAAGATTAATAACTGACTGATTTGGCATAGGTAGAGAGCTAATTTGCCAAAGGGAAAGTGGAAACCTAATTCTCTGTTTGCCCTCTCATCTTTCTCCCAGCATGCATGATGTCCATTAGTTCTTCTGTGTGACCAAATATCACAGTTGCTTTTGCTCTGCTAGTGACGATCGTCGGCATTGTGAAGTTCAGCGTGAGAACAAATTCACTATCAAAGCCAGTATTTGACATTATGATTAAAAACTTACATACTTTCTGAATTCTAGATTGAGAAATTGAAGACCTTTCAGTTCATATTACTTGCTGTAACTTACTGAGTGACTTTGGCCTTAGCAACTTGAATGATACTAGGTTGGTACAAAAGTAATTGCGGTTTAAAAGGTTAAAAATAATTGCAACAACCGCAATTACTTTTGCACCAACCTAATACATGACAATATACTTACAAAATTTTTGTTCTCCTTCCAAATTTGTAAAGCACTCTGAAAAAACTGAAAGAATTTAATATCTAAAAGAATTTAAGTGATTATACCATTCAATTGATGAGTATATGAATTAACCACATCCGTGTCATGAAATGTGAATATATCCATTTGCCTGTTTTATTATAAAAACTTTAAAAAAAACGTAAGAACTAAATGGAAACAAGTGTTCTACTAGTTCAAAGGAAATTCCAAAGATAACTTTTAAAATTAAAATTTGTTCTGAATACATTGGATAAAACATTGAGAATAATTGCTGGTTGAAAATTCTAGATGAATGCTATCAACTGGTTCCTTATTTACTTGAGAGTAAAAAATTACCTATCTGAATATTTACTACTGTTGCCCCAGATTATTTAAGTGCAATGTCTCTAAATTTAGGTAATCTTCCTTTACTTGTTTTTTGAAAGACTGTGGAAAAAACTAATGACATATTCTTTCAAAAGAACTCATAGTTAAAAGAGAAGGGAGAACCACAGAAAACAGGAAAAAAGGAAGAAGCAAGCGATATAAGTGAGGTATCCAGTAAGCCACATTTACATTATCATTTGAGAACTGATAAACTGGCATAAAACTTTGTTTTTGACGAAGTAGTATAAAGAAATTACTGCATATTGAAAACATTCTTAACAGTTTCTTAGAAAACACATGTAGGAAAGATTTACAAATAAATTAACCCAGATTCAAATGTTCCATTGAGTTCTTTAAAGTTGTTTCTTACAGATCTGCCCTAGAATAGCCATTTTCAATGAAAATGTATGTTTGGGGATTTATAACTTTAAAATCTTCAGGGCTCAGCCGGAGGGTGAAAGGTGTTTTATTTTAAAGTATGATTACATAATCTAATTTCATAAGAAAAAGCTAGCCGTCCATTTGTGATGATACCCACAACCAAGCATATTATATAAGGAAAACTTTCTTCTGTGCATAGTGTGTGTTCTTCCTTTGTCATGTCCTGGTAGTCTGCATGTACCTATTTCTGTTTGAGTTAGTCATCCTCTCTAGGTAAATCGTCCATGAGACCAGTGATTCCATCAGCAAATTATCCAGAAAATGCTGCCTTTGCACGTTTTGACAGAGCATGTCACTGGTGGATTTACGGCTACTCCCATGGTCTAATTACCCTGGCAGTGTCCCCTGTGCCCAACACTCTTGTCTCGTTGCCTTGGCATCTTAGCTTCATCTTCTCATTACCTTCTCTCCTAACTAAAGCACAGATTTACACCTTTTTTTTTTTTTACCTCCCCCCACTTAACCCTCTCTACTCACCATCCCCCTATTTTTGATTGGCAGTATCATCCAGATAAACAAAGTGCAGATGTGCCAGCAGGAACAGTGGAGGAATGTATACAGAAGTTCATGGAAATTGATCAGGCATGGAAAATTCTAGGGAATGAAGAGACAAAAAAAGAGTATGACCTGCAGCGGCGTGGTAGGTACTTGGGGCGAGGAACCACAGCACATTGGCAACTCTTTGAAGCACAGTCTGAGCCATTCATGGGGAGCATTTTCCAGCATTTGCACCACGTTATTATTGCCTTTTTTACCACCCCCCTCGGATCATTGTTTTTAATTATGCCCTATTCTTAGTACTGATTATTGTGTATCCATTGTGAAGTTAACAAGACTACTAGGATACGGTATCTTGTGAAGCTGTGAAAGCTACTTTTTATAACTAATGAAAAATGTTTAATTACACATTCCTAATGTTCAAAAACTTTTTTATTAATTACATACTCATTAAAATTTTAATTGTAGTACTTTTAAGACTGCTTACTGTATAAACGACAGTCTGAAGGAAGGTACAATATATAGGATAACGTCATAAAGCACACTGCTGTCTCTGAGCTTACTTGAGGCTGGGTTTCATGATTATCTCTTGGATAAACTACTCCTTATAAGATTGCCATAAATGACATTTTAGGAATTCCCAAGTAGTTTTAAAAGCCGTTTCTTTTATGTATTCTAGAAAATAGCTTCTTAAAACAGTGACAAGCTCTTGTGAGAAAGAAAGGGAGAAATGTAGGTCAGGTTTGTCACACATGGACTGTGGTTACACAAAGTGATAGGCTGCCTTTCAGCACTGGCCTTGGGATAGGAGTCAGCCCTCTATCCGAACCTCCAATGTGCACCCTACATGCTAATGGGGGGAGTCAATAATCAGTTACAGCCTGTGGGGAAAACACTCAATTGCACTCTGTGTAGCACACCAGGCTCAGCATTGACTTGTGTGTGTTGATAAAAGCTCACTGTCTCTGGTAGTTGATTATTGAGTCCCCTCCCAGGCCCTACACTGGCACACCATCGAACCCAACAAAATGATCTGAGGAACCCTACTAATCAAGTTACGAAAATTTCATTTGCGAATCAAGGCTTTATTTCTAAAACACAGCATTATAAGATAAAGCCAGTGATGTATACAGAATATCCATATTTATTTTCAGAGGGAATTGTATCGATAAAATTAAGTCTTTTTTACGGGTAGTGTGGGATACCTTTGTGTGTAAAGACTTCATGTGCTATTAGTTTATGTACTGGAGGATTTGTTTTTAATAGTGACTTTCATAATACTAATCAGCTCTAAGGCCCTTCTACTTATTTAAGACAGATTTTTTTTTTTTAATGTTAAGAAATTGAGTGTATCTGCAATGAATTTGGATTAATTTGCAAATATGGCTTGAATATTTTGTCCTGCTTGTATTGGTTATACGAGCATCTTTTCCCGTGTTGTAGTGCTTTTGTAAATGTTCGTACTTCTAGCAAAACAATGTAGAGGTGGTTCCATTTGAGGATGAATTCTATCCATAAAATCATCTTTTTAATCCTGGTTCACGTGATATAATTTCTGGGAAAGTACTGAAACTAATACACGTGAGAATGTGGTTTGTGAGAAGTTACTACATTCCTAAAGTGACCCAGCTGTACTGGAAATGATTATTTTCTGATGGTGTTTTTATCAGTCTTTACTCTGTAGGGTGCTGATTTGCTTAAGACAAGGATAATCTACAGAATTGGACCTCAAGGAATATAGAGTATGTACTCGTACTGACTGTCGCTCTGCATTTTTGCCTGTGTCCTATTAGGAAACAATCTGTGAAGTCTGCTGTCTAACGAGAAAAGAGGTAGGACGAGATCAGGAATCAAAAAAACATTCTCTCTTGCTATGGTATAGCGTCGGGTAGACCAGAAGTGGAGAGAAATAAGAAACAGGGTTTAAAGTGAGCAATAGAATTGCATGGAGGAAGGTTTAAAGACATGTTGGAAGAACAGATAATCAACATCTTCAAGCCTTTCTCATTGCCTTTGAGAAATCTTTGGAAATGTGTGCATTTCTTTGTTAAGTTTTGAGTCCCTGATTTTAAGGTTTTAATGGAAGTAATTTTGGCCTTTTGTATCGCCGGGGACTCTTGTAGGTCATTGATGAGGTCACAGTGAAGTTTAAACAAACCAAATACAGTGAGAGTTGGGCCTGATCAATGATTCAGATAAATCGGCCTGTCTTCCGCTTGGAATTTATATGTCAGTTTGCAAGGTTTTCAGGTGCGTAATTGCTGAATGGAGCTACTCTAGAAGAACAGTAGAAATATAATTGTTCATTAGATATTAGTACCTCAGATCTAAGTACTAAGTATTGGCTTCACCAGAGGCTCCACATAGTGAGAACGCTTTCAGTTTTAAAGTGAGATTGCCTTGCTGTTTAGATTAAGAAATAGAGGTCTCTTATCCAAATATAACTTGCTGTTTTTAAGTTTCATACTACAGCTATTTAAAAAAATCTAATAATAAACCTCATTTCATATTGTCATTTCTTTTGAATACTGACATTAATTTTTCCTTGTCGACCCATCCTCAGTAAATGGTTCCCCAAAACAAAGAAATGAACTTGAACTTCTAACAGTGAGGATTTAGATTTGATAGGAGGGAAACCTTTGAGAGTGATAATTTGTTCAAGACCAGGATAGGTTACGGAGAGAGAGAATTCATTATAACCAGGTCAAAGCACTCTTTTTTTCTGGGTCACCCCCCCAGGGACATGGAAATAGCTTTGTTATACAAAACTCTTTTTGCATGTGGTGATAGTTCATTGTAGAACTTTCTTTTCATAGGGTATGCTTTAAATGTTTGTTTCCTGCCGTCCATTAACTTGGAGTATAAAATAAATTGGCGCTCCGCTCCGTAATACTTGGGAAGGAGACAGGGGATGTTTTATGGCCTGAGGTTGGATGCTTTCTTTTACTTCACAGCCCAAAGTTGGTGCCCTGTTGTAAGGACAGCCTCATCAATACCACCTACAATCCTTTACTTCTCTACAAGATCACTTGAAGGAGCCCTTGACATCCATATTGACTTTCTTCACAAAAGAAATTATCAAATGAGTTCTAGTAGAGAAGAAGTCCAGGCAAGATAGCCTAAAGTAAAGTACATATATTTTTTCTCCCTCATTTCCACTTCTATATTCTCAATTCACATTTTAGGGCAATGTTGGCCAGGCTG
Organism: Rhinolophus ferrumequinum; assembly: GCF_004115265.2. Taxonomy (NCBI): domain Eukaryota; kingdom Metazoa; phylum Chordata; class Mammalia; order Chiroptera; family Rhinolophidae; genus Rhinolophus; species Rhinolophus ferrumequinum. The sequence goes on along the minus strand of NC_046294.1, from coordinate 25,870,985 downwards.
AAGAAACGCAAATCTAAAAAAAAGGATGAGTAATATTAAGTCCTCAGATATCATACATTTTGAAATCAATGTTAACAAGTGAATTTAATCAATTAGTTCCAGTTGGCATATTTACCTTATTGTTTCTAAAGATGCTTTCAAAGGCTGCTTCCCATGTTCCCTTGAAAGGCATGGGCTTATTTAAGATTAGGCTTTGCATTTTAGACAACCAGATGAACACTTGGAAAATCTTTTCAGGATTTATAAAATGTCCACATGAATAATAACTGTTGAATAGAAATGGTGCCTTTATAAATCTTATGTAGTTTTCTCATATTAAGCACATTAAAAAACACATCAGAAGTATATTATGGGAAAATAATAGGGATCATGACTCAATCGCTTTGTCATGTGACAGTCATACAGATCTCTCTGATGTCTCGGTGGCTCTATAGAGTGACACAGCTTATGAGTTAGGTTACTTCTCAGTGACCTCAAGAGGAACAAATGTTCAAATGAAGTCATCAAATTAAGTAATGTTCTAAAAAAAAAATAAGTGGATTGTGTTTGGAATCCTTGATGGTGTATTATTTTAAGATGTATCTTGCTTCTCTATTAGTGAATTATTTTGGTAATGTGGAGCCTTCACTCTACATAATTGGCCAAGAACCTGGAAACCACAAACATCATGGTTTAGAAGGAGATGGGGCCAGACATTGTAAAGTTAGTGTCTTTACTTAGAGCTAATCAGTTACTCCTCCTTAACTAAATACAAAAGGTCATTTCTGGTGTTGTATTATATAATTCACTTCATCCCTTAATTAGAATATTTGCAAATGAGAGCTAAGCAAATAAATCTTGGACCCAATGAGAAACATATCTTAAAATCCCACCAACATTTATTCCAGATAACTAAATCAACATATAATTCCTGAAGCTCAAAGTAAGAATTCTTCCTGAAAAGAAAGTTAATGCTAGGGACTGATTAACTCCATAAGAAGGGAAATAATACTTTCTTTTAAATGCAGGTAATATGAGTTTGGGTTAACTGTTAGAAATAATGACTTAAGGCCAGTTGATATTTGTGTAAATTATGTACTAAAACTGACCTTTACAAAATACTTACAGTAGTCAGATTAGGGTTTCCATTTATGATCTTATCAGTGTTTTTGTTTGATTTTAGGAATTTGAAAATTGACTATAAAAATGTGCTCCAGGTAAAACTTGAAGATAAGCATCAGGGGGCATTTTTTTTGGTGACTGTTTCTGAGAAAAGTATGTGAAATGATGCAGAAAATCCATCTAGACAGTTAGGGATTGGCGTTTTCAGAGGGAGAATATAGATAAAACTTTCTATAAGGGTCATCCTGCTCCCTTTTATTTGTAACAAGAAGGTGACTACTCAACTTATGTTACTTTTACTTAAAGGCAAATAACTATTTTTGCAATGAAAATGTATTTTAAGATAATTTCTCAATGATTTTGAATAAAAATTTGGCTGATTTCAAATAATGCTGTAGAAACCTCTGAGCAAGAATATAGTTACAATTCTCGTATACTTGGACATAATTGGGGGTTCTGATTTAATCATGAAGAAAATGCAGGATTTTAGGAAGTTTCTGTCTCCAGCTTTAACCTCTCTCCCAGTTTCTGCTTGGTACTTGATCCATCTGAAATCTGTGGATCCAAAATCAGGACTAGGTCAACTTTCTCATTGCTTGTTTTTTTCCAGACTTGAACCGGTTCATATTACACTCTGATTACTTCTACTTTGCTTAACATACAACGAATGAATTAAAAATAAGTGTTGACATTTCTTTTCGTTTTTCCATGTGATCTTCTCACAGCTACCATAGTAGTTCATACCCAGATTATTTCCATAGCTGCTAATTGGCCTCCTCCCACAGGCTTTTATATTTTGATTGGTCTAGCTTTCTTTATTCTTACTCCTCTTAAGAACTTTTATAACCACCCCCTCCCCAACATTACATTTACCCATTCACCTGGAATTTAAATGGGACAGAAGATTTTAAGTTTGTTCCTAACTACTTTTCCTAACCTTATCACCAATCACAAACCTAATATGAATCTTCTCCCCGGCCCACTTAAGGGCTCCCAGACACATCTGCTTATGTTGTTTGTCATTACTCAGAAGACCCTCCCATTCTGATTCTTCACAGCTTATTCTTGATTCAAATTCCAGTGAGTCCTCTCATCTCCCTCCGTACCCTGCCCAAAAAAGCTTCCCTGACATTCTGATCCACCATCATTTCCAACCTCTGAATTTAATCTGCAAATTAATTATTTTGATTTTCTTTTCCGTGGTTCCCATATTTCAGTTTTGTTTGATACTTCAGAAGGACTAAAAAATTAATATATGGATATGACTTTGATAATAATGGGTCAAATTTAGTAGGACTGACAATAGCCAAGTCTATCGAATTTCTTAACCACTGTTACAAATCCAGTATCAGGAGTTGTTGCCTTCCTACACCATGGTACTTGGGGCTTCCCCAGTCAACCTCTCCCCCATCCCCTAATAATGACTTGTTTTTAGTCAATTTCCTATGATCTATAGACAGGTTAACACAAACATTATAAAATAACTGTTAAAATAGCCGCCATTTATTGAGCACTAAAACTATGGTAATCGCCTTTTAATCATTGTTTAACCACCATGTAAGGAAGAAATTAGTATCTGTTTTCCAGAGAAACAGTCTGAGGCTCAGAGGGGTTAACTAATTTGACTAAGGTCACATAACTAGTAATTGATAAGAGGGGGAATGCAAAGCCTTTCTATGCCTCTTAATCATGCTGGGCTGCCAAGTTTTGAATAGGTGTGTACAGCCTACTACTACATTTTGTTCCAAATAGTCAAGAATGAGGCATATTTGAGGGTCAGAATGAGAGGCCAGGCTTACATCTGCTGCTGTTCTGCCTGTTCTGTACAGAAACGTGAAATTCAACTTCCAGGTTTCATTTGGTATCTTTCATGAGCACTGGCTTTATCCATAATTAAACTCCAAAAACGTAACTTTTCAATATGGAAAGTCTTGCAATTGTGACTCTTTAATTTTATCTGGGAAAGGATTACAGTGATTTATGATTTAATGAGCAGGTTTCAAGTTAAATGTTAGCTGGTTCTGAATCTCTTATCAAGATAGAGACTCTTCCAAGACCAGAGACTGTTAAAGACAAGGAAACCGATTTCCTTCAAGTTATTTCTATAGGAAAAATTTTAATTACGTATTGTGAAATGATTTTTAAGAATGTTTAATTTTTAAGATTGTTTAGAATTAAATTACTTGGTTTTAACACAGCAAGATACTACCACTTAAAGGAAAACACTGCTATTTGCTTTTCACACACATAGATGATGACTTCTTTAAGTTGGAAATAAACTTGAAATAGTTTAAATGGTATAAAGATAAAGACAGTGGACTAACTGCTGAATAAGAGCATGCTGGAGACTTGATCACTCAAGTAACACTGCTACACAGTAACAATAGGGAAGGAGCTGCAGATGGACTCAAGCTTTGGGCCAACATCGGATTGACTGAGACATTTAGATAGTACTGGAGCCATAATGAATAAAGTTAAATTCCTCTCCTCTGTAGCTTTTTGTTGCTCTTATTTATTTTTACTTATTTATTTGAATTGTAGCTACAATTAGAAAAACTTTCCTGGGATTAGGAAGTGTAATTATTTAGGAAGCAAACAAAGAGTTGTTTTAGAAATTTTAGTATCATTAGGAGGAAGTTTTAAAAGACTGGAATTCCATTGTCTTGTAAGAAGTAAGAAATATTGATTCCCAAATGGACCTGAAAAAAACCTTTCCTCTTTTAGAAAGTTGTGAATGACCCAGCGAGAGCTCTAGTAAGCTTTACTGAACCAAGCTGCTAATAGTTATTTAATGTTATTCTTCAGTGTGAAAGAATCTCCGTAGATTTTCCTTTTAATCTCTTTGAATTGCAAGCTCATAAACCTCTCTGATGAGCCCTGCCAGTGTTTTCTTAGATCCCACCGTTGAGACAATGGAGCCACAGAATTCTTTCACCTCTTGTTGTCAGACAAATCCAATAGAACACAAGGTCAGAAGGGCCTATACTTCTAAAGGTTTAAAGATTCTTTTTCAAGTAACCACATAAATTATTTGGTTTTAGCATTATATTCCTCAGGAATCTCTAACTATAGTGCACTGCTTTCTATATCTAAGTAAATTTAGAGTTTTTCTTGTCTCCATATTTGGTTAAGTTTGTGAGCACAGCACAGGGTATGAACAGAACTTAATATTACTAGATACCTTAGGAAAAAAGCTGAATCCATTCACTTCTAAAGAATTAGGAATCATGTAATGCCAATGTCTCAAGATAGAGTACACCAAATGCCAGGTAGTAGTACATTTTCTTTCCAACGGTTGGGTTTTTGTTTGCTTGTTTTTTAAGTTATTACCATTCTGTAGCTAAAACTCCAGATTTAAATCTTGGATCTGTTCCTTTAATTAATTCACTTTCTAAGTCAGTTTGTTTTCTCACCATTTTTAGTAGTGTCATGTTAACAGAACTTTAAAATAGGATTTATATTTTCAGATACTAATTAAAATATTTCATTATAATGAGCAAAAATATTTGTAATATGTAATACTCAAAAGAAAACAAGTTGATCTGTTTTGCAGATGCTATGCCTGATAGATAATTATCAAAGCTAATTACAGGGCTCCTGTGAGTTACTTTAAGGGCTAGGGTTGAATTAAATTTTCTAATTATAACTACAATGGTAGACAAGCAGAGATCATTGTTTAAAAAGAAAAAAACATTGATTTGTTTGTGCTCCTTCCCTGTAATCATGGGAGGGGGAGTTGCTGTTGCCCCATTCCCTGGACACCTGCTTCTCAACAAAGGATCGCCACCCCCCGCCTTTGGATTCACCTTTTACTTGTATGTACCCCCTCTGCTCATTATACAGTCTCCGGGGATACAATTCTCCCCTGAGTTAATCACCCTAGCCTTTTTCAGAAGTTGTTCGATGACCATCCTTTCAAACAATACATACTTTCTTATTAGGCTCTTAACTTCTTTCCCCTATTTTTCCTTATTTCTTTAAAAGATGCAACCACTAGAGTCTCAACATACTACCTTTAAAACTTCTTATTGAAGTATATCACACGTACAGAGAGGTGCACCAGTCCCAAGCTCACAGCCTGATGGATTGTCACGGTCAACACACCCATGTCAGCAGTGTCCAGAAAGCTGTGACTCCTTCCCGTCACTAGTCACTCCTCATCGCTCATCACCACAGGCTCGTGTTTCCTCTGACATCTCATATCGTGGAGAATCATACAGCATGTTCTCTTGTGTGTCAAATGCTGACTTAAGACCAGAATACCCACAGAAACTTGGACTGTGTGCACATGGTATTGAATCAGCAGGTCGATATGTAGACATATTCTGTAGGCAGCCACAGAACATGAGGATATTTTAATATACTCCTTTTAGCTCTGACCTTGGGCAAACTACTAACCATTTTTGTGTTTTAGTTTCCTTTTACCAGGAGATAAGGTCTAAGCTGATCTTTCAACAAGAAATAAGCAGCTATTATAAAGTTTCTGTACATAAAGAAGGAAATAGAGTAAAAATGTACAGGCCACTGTTTTGAGTAGGTGGAATAATATACTAGAAAGGGTCCCACATGAAATACTAACTAAATGAGAATAACAGTAGCTTCCTAGTAGATAAGCGGAACAATACAGAGCTGACTTGCTTGGCAGTTTTCTTTTTGTATAATTAATGTATTACAGGTGTCCAGGGTAAGTCAGATTAAGAAGATTTATTTTGTTTTTAACTCTGCCTTGTCTGATTTTCTTTAATTGATTTCAGAATTACTTAAGATATCTATAAGATACAGTGGAATATAGGCAACTTTATTCTAAATTATTTATATCTGTTTTTCCCCTAACCAGGATCTATTAAGTGCCAATTACCCCATTCTTCAAATCTTAAATGGTGTTTCGTTTCATCATCAAGCATACTACCCTGGTCCTTCTGAGTAGGAAATTGAAACGTGATATGATTTTTTTTTTCTTTTTAAAAAAATTATAAATACTGAATAACCTGTAGCCAAGTATACTTTATATAGAATGTGGAAATTAAATTTTGTTTTGTTCAGAAATTACTTAGCATACTGAAACATTCCACATAAACTTTTCAGTGAGCACACAGAGATGGAAGTACCCCTGACCACTGGGGAAAGTTTATACTTTGAGTTTTAGGAACAGTTTAATAGACTGTTGGTACGCAGTAAATATGAAGCGAACAATATTGGACATACCTTAATAGAAAACCATGGTGAGTCCAAAATATTGTGTAATCTTTTTTTCTATTTTAAAATTGTATAACTCACCAATACATTTTGAACAGGCAGTTATTAAATATAATTAAATTGCAGCCATTTCCACAGCAGAACAAAGGGAAGCATTCTCAGCAAGTGAACAAGAGACGAGTGAGACTGCTAAAGAAAATTTCATTCGGGTGGGGGGTGGGTTTAGTAGTTTCTTTTTAGCATTGACTTTTAGAAGAACGTTAACAAGCATATAGGAAGTATAACATGCCTTTAAAAACAAACACTAGTGCTTCTCATCTATGGTTGCTTTCTTTGTCCCAAAATACACTTATTTTATGTGTGCATGCTTATTATATTTCCTGGGCCATACTCTAAATTTAGTTGGAATTCCAGGCTTCTTTGGACCTTCCATCTGTAGGTAAAACTTTGGCCCAGGAAACAGCAATGGAACACCAACAGAATATAGTTGTCTTGTATGGTTATTGAAATATTTTAAAGTAATTCTTCCTTTCAGTTACCTCTCTGTTGCAAGCAAATAAAAATCAGATGACCACCAGCCCCTTACATTTGGATAGAGCTTTGTTTTTTGAGGCACTTTTTGCCTGATCGCATTTGATTTGGTAAAACACCCTCGTATTAGTCTGTCCCATCTGCCATAACTCAATTCCATAGACGAGGTGGCGTAAACAACAGAAATTCATCTCTCACCATTCTGAAGGCTGGGAAGGCCAAGACCAAGGTGCCAGTCGATATGGTCTCTTCCTGGCTTGCTGACAGCCTTTCTAGCTGTGTCCTCGTATGATACTTTCTTCGGTGCATATGTGACCTCACTTAACCTTAATCACTTCCTGAAAGCTTTATCTCCAAATACAGTCACATTGGGGTTTGTGGGGCTTCAGCATATGAATTTGGAGGGGGTCACAATTCAGTCCAGAGCAACCCTTCTGAAGTAGGTAAGGTAGAGAGATAGCCCAGTATACCTAGGGTTAGAAAGCTCGTCAAATATTAGAACTAAGATTCCAAAAGAGTAAATTTTTACTCAACTCCACGCTGCCTTCCTTAGTTACGGATAAAGTTTATCTGACAAAAAAATTTTCCTTTCTCCCAAAACAGAGGTCACTAATTGATCACAAGGACACATCAAAATCAACTTCATGGTTTTGCACCTTGCTATTTGTGGGAAATGAGATAGTTTTTTTATTGTTAAAAGTTTATAAGAATTGGTATGCTCTGGAATTTTTAGTCGCTGAAATCAGTCAGTCTTAAAATTGCAGTCAGAAGTAGTAAGCTAACTTTTTAAATGGTAAGTAAATTAGAGTTATAGTGACCAGAGTAGAATTGCCTTTCAAGCATTCTTCATGGTTATGATTAAAGTATTTTATATTTTACAGAAGATGATCTAAGAAATATGGGACCAGTAGATGCTCAAGTATATCTTGAAGAAATGTCTTGGAACGAAGGTTGGAATTTTTTTTTTCTCTCTTGACTACAGTGAAGAAATAATAGGGATTTTCTTTGGAATCTTAGAATTAATAGCTTGGCTTTTGACATATATGTGGGTGTTATTGTCTGGCATACTTTGTTTCTATTCAATTATTGATGTCCTCCTGTGTGACTCATTTCGCTATTTTTCCATTCTCATTAGATGAGAATAGAAAATGTTTCATAAGGTTTTCTTTTTTTAACTACTTTGATTTTTGGTTTACTCTCCATCTGTGTAATAAGGAAAATAAAGTCAAAGAAGATAATTTTTTCCATCCTTCGTATGTTGACATTACAGATGAATTCCTATTAGGATTTTTATTTTTGTTTATATGGAATCATAAACTGTCAGGGCAGGGCTATCAATGTTATATTCTTCTACTTGGAGCTTGAATTTTATACTCAGTTTTTGATTGTGCCTTAGGTGGAAAACGAAAATCTGTCGCTCCCTTTTATGCCCGCTTTGAAGTGATGTCTTTTTCACTTTGCTATTACTAGAATTTTAAAACCTAAATCTAATTGCTTCTCCACTCTTTTGATAGTTCTGTGAATTGTTCTGTTTAGACGTTGCTAAGTTCCTTTTTCTAAATGAAAGTCATGAATACCACACTTCCATGTTTGTCAGTGAAGAAAATATTAACTATTTCCTAGAATTTTTATATACTTTTTTTTTAAATTTATTGGGGTGACAATTGTTAGTAGAATTATATAGATTTCAGGTGTACAATTCTGTATTACATCATCTATAAATCCCATTGTGTGTTCACCACCCGGAGTCAGTTCTCCTTCCATCACCATATATTTGATCCCCTTTACCCTCATCTCCCACCCCCCACCTCCCTTCCCCTCTGGTAACCACAAAAATATGGAACGCTTCACGAATCTGCATGTCATCTTTGTGCAGGGGCCATGCTGATCTTCTCTGTATCGTTCCAATTTTAGTATATGTGCTGCCGAAGCGAGCACGAATTTTTATATACTCTTAACCCTGTAACTTTATTGTTCAGCCTGCAGTAGGAATTCTCTAGAGATTTATAAAAATTTACTGAGTGTGGATAGGTAGGAGATAAACTGCCTATCCTTCTTGAAACAAGGTTTAATGGAATATTTTTTTAATGGCAAATTCTTAACTTGGTGCTCTTAGGAAGTGGGTCACAAGCTATATTGACTTAGAAGGGAAATAATGTTTTTGCCTCTGGGCATTCTTCCTAAATTGCCAAATGAAATCCTCAAGAAGAAATTCTTATTTGCAGTGAATAATTATAAAACGAGGTTTTGTGTAACTGGGGCTCCCAGGGGTTGATATTGGTTCGTCAACATATACAGGAAGTGCTACTGCTGTGAAAATGAAATACACTGGTGACATAGGCTTTCATTGCTAGATCCTAAAGGGAACAGACTAGCACGTGTCATCTATCAGGGTAAATAAATGCCCAGGTAAATAAATTTTTTTGAAAATATGGTATTGCTACTTTATCAATCGGTGTGTGTATGTGTGTGTGTTTAATCTCTTATTAGACAAATGAATTCTTGCTGTAGTTGATCTGACTCATACATTTTGTTTACGTATTCCTGATGTAAAAATAGTGAAAACTAGTTTTTGTAATTTTTTTCCTTTTTCAATAACATTTAAAATAATAATATTTAAGATTTATTTTAAATTAAGAATATGGATTGATGGTTCAAGCATTTGTTCAATAAACAAATATATGAACTTCCTGATACAAATGAAAATGCCAAGATATTGAAGGACGTATACAACATGAAGTCAACAAGAGTTATCATAAATGTGTTATTGTCCTTGGGACTTCCTAAAGTAAACTTGACAGTAAAGATACAGAAGAATCCCAACCACAGCCACTGAATCAGTCACAAGCAGCCAGTTATTCTTAAAACTATTGGATGTCCTTAGATGCTTATTCAAATTAAGGGCTTTTTATAATTGTAAAGATTGAAATAGTTCTTATCCTTGTGAGAAAAAAATACCGAGCAACAGCTGCATGAAGCCATTATTTTTTGCAGGAATATTGAAAAACTAGTCATGTAAATTTTGCAATTGAATTTGCAATTTTGAATTGTTCTTTGCAATTGAAAAGAGCAGTCTTGGCAGATGAAGTTAAATAAAAAACGGATCAACTGGGCAAGTAAAAATTGTTTGAAGATTTGTTCACAGTCATTTTTAGAATAGCCTTCATCATCTGGAAGATGAAGATCCAGACAAAAAAGTGAACGAAACCCTACATGATAAACATAGCCAAGTTCAGCTTCTTAATCCAAGGACAGTATGAAATGATGCATTTTATTATGCTTGAAGGCATATCTGACGAACTGTTGAAAGATTGAGTTAACTTTTCCAAAACCTCAGTTATCCTGTTATATAACTTGGTCTTTTTTGTCTTCATTCTTACATTTAAAATGATAATTTCTGTCAAGATATCACTTTGTTAAGTGATAGAATAATATAATAATAATAGTACGTGAGTTTTTAATCAGCACTAACATTTGGAATCATCTATTAGAAATCTCCATAGTAGCCCAAGGTAGCCTCGGCATCATTTACCAAGCACATGTCACCACAGATTGTTTCTCAATGTTCACTGAGGTGGTAAAAAACAAGATGGAAATTTAGCAAAAAAAAAAAAAAAACCAATGGTTAGAATATGTACATTTTTAGACAATTTAATAATAAAACAATTCACTTTGAAAGCATGCTCTACTACGTGTATATTGTTGGCTCAGGGAAGATGTTAGCATTTTTAAAATTCAAGATGAAATTATTTTTCTTTATGGAGAAAAAAGACATTATGGTGAAAAAAAGCAGGCTTAGGTGAATGAATTGGTGTTTTCCTTACTGATAAAAGAAACACATAAAGTTGGCTCATTTAATTGCTAAGTTTTCCAAGGGCGAACTTCATTAGAGAACAAAAACAGGGCAGTTGAATTTTTTTTCTTTCCATTTCCTTTTCTTTTTTCTTTCAGTGGCATATGTTGAGATCTAAGTGTTAATAAATAAAGTTTGAGAACTGAATGACGAAATCTGATTGAAAGGTATCATGGGTTTTGAGACTTCATTCATCTATATAAAAATTATGATAATAGTAAAATACTGTGATCAGTAATTTTTTTTTTTTTGAGAGTCAGTTCTCAGTGACAGTTAATTTGAATGCCAGTGATCAGAAATTCTTTCGGTTAACGGACACAAGCATTTCAACTTCCTAGGAAGATGACAGACGTAATAAAATTTCCACCATTAGTAGGCTAAATGTTACGCCATATTGCCTCCTTTGGGCATCTCACTTCAGTGACTGTCTTTTTGGTTCATAAATCATTTGTAAATACCAAACAAACAGGTACACACACACACACAGAGAAAAAAACAAAAACAAAACACTATGGTGTATGTTTCTATATTTGAGTCGGGATTCTTGAAATAGTGTGATACCACAATATATTCAAATGTTTAATTTGATAAACAGTTAAGTTGGCAGAATTTTCTCTAAAAGGATATGTACTCCAGGCAGAAGCATGCTCATTAACCGTTAAGACAGGGAGGGTCGTTTTTCTTTTTCCTTTACAGCAATACTTTGGACAAACACATTGTTGAGAAGAATGTAACATTTATATGAATCTAAGAAAACAGAAGACTTGAAATAAATTTCATGGATCACTTCTGAGCATTTGCTGTCGCCCAAGATCTTTGGACTATTGATTCATAGCTTCAGTCCATCTCCTCTACACATAAAGATTTTTGATAGATAATTTTTAGAAACACTGTCTATACAAGAAATGTTTTCACATTCTCATTTAATGCATTTTATGTTTACTGAGCTTCTTTCTTTTGTTTTGCAATTTCTGTGGAATAAACTGCATTTTGTGTGTGTGTGTGGCTGTTAACAAAGTAGTTACTTGTAAGCGTTTAAAGCATTATTTTGTTTTCTCTGCAGATGATCATTCTTTTTCTGTGAGTTGCCGTTGTGGTGGAAAATACAGTGTTTCCCAGGATGAAGCAGAAGAAGTTACCCTGATTTCTTGTGATACATGTTCACTAATTATAGAACTCCTTCAACGTAGCTGAAATTGTTCACTAAGTGGAATCCTTTAATTGTGTATTCACGTTGAGGAGAATCCATTCCAACTTTGTCCATTCAAGCAACTGTATAAAGCTGATAAAAACAAAGAGGTAGGGTGTTTTTTTTTTTTGTCAGCTCTGTTACTTGCAGAGAAATAAGATTGTCAAGCAAAGTCTACCCCAGATTAATAGAAAATTAATTTAGCTATTTCTATGTATTTATAATTTATATTTACAAATTGCCCAACAAATGGACTTGAATTAAACATTATATTTAGTGAATTCCCATTTGAGAACTTTGTTATTGATTCATTTCTCCAAATGAGCATGTCTCTTTTAATGGATCACAGTATCATTCTTTTATAGTTATTAAGTTTCTGAGGAACGTGATATTTCTAGCTGCCAAAGTTATAGGCCTATTGTACAACTGTCTCAAAATCTCAGGTCTTAATTAAATGTGAGTATCATGTGATCCTCGTTCTCCCATAATGAAGGCTGAATATGGATATTCATGAGTTAATAAAGTTAATTAAGAAGGTGACAGGGCTACTATAGAAAGAAATGTAGCTGTGGAGTCAGGATGCTGGACTTCAGTGCTGGCACTGTATTTCCAAATTCTTCCTGTGGCTGTATTAATGGGAGTAAGCTTCTTGAACACTGCCATCTTCAGCTTTAATCTAGGAAATGGTAGCTTTAGAAAAAAATAATTTTAAACAGGTGCATTCCTTTCCCTTTTTTTTCAGAGTACAAACAAAGATATAGTATTAATGCCTATATTTAGGAATAAGATCCACTACATTGGTGGTATAATGAAATGGATTTTTATAATGTATTATTATTGATTATAGTAGACTGAAAAAATTTTATTTTTTTATATATTTAATATTCTATGTACAGCATAAATCAGTACTCATTGAAAAAGGAATCGTTTATGGAGTCACTGAAAATTTCTTACTTAATTTCAAATGAGTGAGCCATGCATATATGACTTAGCAGCTTTTTATTAGGTTGATCTCTTGGTATTTATTGTTGGTTTGGACTTAATAAGACTAGTTTCTACCTTGACTTGTAAATGCAATGAAATTATGAAGCACATTCACGAAGAGATTACTTGTCATTATACCTAGAAAACCAAAAATTCAAAACTGAGTTTGTCATTTGTGTTTTCCCCCTAAACATATTTTTATATGTATCATAAATTTAGACGATTTATTTTGGATTGCTTTTATCTATATATTTTGACTTAATATAGCTTGCAGATTGTGTGTTACTTATCTTTACATTTAACAGTTAAAAATAACTAAAACTGAATAGCAAATAGTTTATTAGAAAGTACATGGTCTCAGTGGCAATAACAAATTCACTTGAACAGGAGACAATAATCAAATCAAAAGAATAAATGTTTGCTAATCATCAGAAAATCTGTGACCATTAGGGCTATCACGTAGAAATCCAAAATCACTCAGAGGCCAAATCTGTAAAAATCAAAATGTTATTGAAGACAATTAATGAAAGTGATGTTATATCATATTCCGTTTTTTCATTCATCCCTTTTCTCGATGTCATATAATTAAACACTTTCTCGTTATTCTTTGGTGAAGAACAAAAAATTTTCTACTTCAAAGTAAGACTTTGGAAAGTAAACTTTTGTGTGTATATGTATTTAAACTCAGAAGTTTGGAACATTCAAACATAGAATTATATGTGTGTTGTGTGAATACAGTTGACCCTTAAACAGCATGGGTTTGAACTTCATGAGGCCACTTATACTCAGATTTCTTTCAATAAAAATACATTTGACCTTCTGTATCCAGGGGTTTTGCATCCATGGAGTCAACTAACAGTGGACTGCAGAGTATTTTCAATTCATGATTGGGAATCCATGGATGCAGAGGGACAACTGTATGCATTGTTCTGTGCCAATTTATATAAGGGACTTGAGCATCCTTGGATTTTGGTATCTGGGGGATTCCTGGAACCAGTACTGGATACCATAGATACGTTTTTGGGAAAATCAAAAGTTATACATGGAAAAAAGAAAGTTATACATGGACTTTCAACTGCATGGGGGTTCAGTGCCCCAACTCTTGCATTGTTTAAGGGTCAGCTGTATATATGTGTGAATGTGTAATTGTGTTTTCTTTTACTACCCTCAAAGTTAACCATAAACCTAAGTACTTGAATATACATTAGCCAACAGCCTCAAGTGTTCGTGTCTGTTTTTCTCCTTACTGACTGTGACATAAAGGAGAAGCCAGTGCAAACAATAGTCTTTCCTAAGAATCACATATTTACTACAACCATGGTAAGTTCATTACTCACTGTACTTATCTGCGTTACAGGTAGTTTGACTCGAGACTGCTCTTCTGCAAATGCATATCAGTATATTCCCAGGAGATGAACATGGTTGTAAAGTTGTATGAGAGGGAAATTTAGAGATCTAAATTAAAGGCTTCTTATGCTACAACTAAGATTCAAACAAAAAATTATTCTCAATGACCTGTCTCAATGCAGGGAAGGGGTAATGTTTATAGCTATGAAGGCCAACATGTTCATAATTGTTATTGCGACAGTTAAGTCCACTGACAGCCTGAGGAGTTTAAAGTTCATTTTGAAAGAAACTTTTTTTCCTCAGCTCAGAGAAGAAAGCCTACATTTAAGCAGAAAGCAGTACCTTAAAGAAGATACGTCCTCTTATGAGTCCATATGGAATAGGTCCATAGTACCTGGAATCCGTAGAATTCTGTAGATTATCACCTTCTAACCAAACATGACCCGTTGGCACCTAGAATTAGAGAAGAAAGCAGCCCCTTTAAAAAAGAACAAAACAAATTTGGATACTACAAATGAAAAAGTATGTCGTACGGAGGTAGGGAGAAATGTCCAAAAGTTCTCTTTTACAAAATACATACAAACCCTATGATTTGCATTTTTGCTTTTATTTCTTGCACAATAACTTTTACTAAATATTAGTAAGAAATATTAAGGTTTCAACTTTTTAAAAGACCTTTTTTGCCACATGATTCCCAAACATTAATTTGTTACACAAACCCCAAACTGAGGTTATGAGACATCAAAACAGTGTGACAGGGTCATTAATTTAATAGACTTCAAAAGAGGTCATTAGGATGCTGACTGGAAATGTGCCCTCCTGTCTCGGTAACAGTATAAGCAGGGCAGCCACTCACTCAGCAACATCCTGGGGCCAATACCAAGACCAGACCTATTAGAATGCTCATGATGAACTAAATGGTAATTGATGGTGACATCAATTACAAATAATCTCATCATTTTATTGGAGTGAGCTTGTCACAATTCTAATTAAGATCCCTGTTTTGCCTTTGTACAGGCCATATCTTCAATACATTATACTTCAATAATGACCATCAAGAAATAGAAGGACCTATTATAAAATCATCAGTTGTAAAATTAATGATGGTGACCTTCTACTAAATGAAAAGACCCTAGTTCCTAGATGTCCTGTGTATTAACTGGTAAATAACATAAGTTTACATTTTCAGTCAATGATGATCATAAGCACGTTTAGAACAGTACATGTTATTTTAAAGAAAAGCCCTTTTTGATGAGACATTTGCCCATTGATATCTGTTCAACATAAACTTAAAAAATTACTCTCTAGCAGCAGTCTTTAAAATTGCATTTTAAAAGTTTTCATTTTACAGTTTTTGTTATCCAAGTAAGTTGAATTATTGACCAGTCCAAAATTATCTTTTGGGAAGGAATTTATTTTCACGGTTCTTTTGACTGGCTATTACTTGGGAACCTTAAGTGAAGAAAAATAATCCTATTGGGTTTAATAAGAAATGACTGCAATTTTTTTAAATGTCACAAATTACTTTTTAAAAAAGACTTCATTTTTTTAGAGCAGTTTTAGGTTCACAACACAATTGAGAGGAAGGTACAGAGATTTCCCATATGTCTCCTGCCCTCACAATACTGGCACCCCCCCCCCACACCACCACCAGAGTGCTATATATTTGTTACACTTGGTAAACCTACTTGACATCATAATCACTCAAAGACCATAGTTTACCTCACATTCACTCTTGGTGATATACATTCTATGGGTTTGGACAAATGTGTGACATGTATCCATCATTCTAGTACCATAAGGGTATTTTCACTGCCCTAAAAATCCTCCGTGATCTGTCTATTCATTCCTCCTCTCCCCATTTCCTTTTGGAAAAATAAATTTATACAAGCACGTAAAATTTCAATTTCACTTTATATCAGATTATATAATTTTTACAATGTCTTGTGTCATGTAGAAATATTTGCCAAAACCAATCAAATTAATTATTTTCATTCAGATGCACTTAAATATTAAATTTCTCTACTTGGACATAAGTTTCTTGAAAGAATATCAGACATTATAAGAAGGCTCACTTTTATTAGGGGAACTAGTTATAGGTTCTAGAGCCAATAGTAAGGCTTTTTCCTACATATATATATATATATATACACCGTGTTTCCCCAAAAATAAGACCTAGTCAGACAACCAGCTCTAATGCGTCTTTTAGAGCAGAAAGTAATATAAGACCCGGTCTTATAGTATAGTAAAATAAGACCGGGTCTTATATTAATTTTTGCTCCAAAAGACGCATTAGAGCTGGTTGTCCGGCTAGGTCTTATTTTTGGGGAAACTCAGTAACAATTCTTAGGAAGACAGAAACCAAAGTTGGAACTCAAATATTTGCTAGTGTTTAAGTAGAAATTTTTATAAAGTACAATCACTTTTGTAGCAGTTATACCTTAAGTTTCTTCCAAATTAGCTAAATAAAGTGACGAAGTATTATCTCTGTTATAATAAAATTAATAAGCACAGAAAGAAATCTGCTAAGACAAACCAGAACATATCACCAGAAGCCCATGGAGGAGCGTGACCTAGACTCGCTACAGCTGGTCCTTGACTGCAAGGGATAGAACAAAAGGGAGTAATAGTAACACAAACCAGTTTGTTTAATCAAACACACACACACAAACCTCATTTGATCCTTAAAACTACCTGTGAAGTACTGGTATTGATATTTAATAGCAGAAGAAGTAGGTTCAAGTATGGGACCTGCTAACTCCTACTTATCTGAAGCCCACACATAGTAATATGCACACATCCAGCTGTATTAGGTTGGTGTAAAAGTAATTGCAGGTTTTGCAATTTTTAACCTTTTAAACCGCAATTACTTTTGCACCAACCTAATAGTAAAGGAATAACCTCTACATGTCAAAGACTTCAGTGCTTGATATAAAGTGCACAAATCAAGGAAACAACCTCATCACTGATGGTACCTTTAACTAGTAAGAGCTTCTCTCTAAACAGGAAAACCTCTTTAAGTGTGGATCTTTTATTATAAATCAAAGCAGTCACCTTTGCTGACCCTACCTCTCCATCAGTTACTCAATTTCTCAGTAAAAAATTCAGGATGTTTGAAATTCTTCCACTTTTGAAATACATAAGTATTTTTGGTATCAATTTTACAAATGTATACTATATTTACACTAAAATGTATTCATTTTAAGTTCTGACACCAGTTTTGAAAAATGTGCATACCTATACAACCACCAAGCACAGTCAGGATGGAGAACGTTTCTGTCATGCCTAAACGTTCCCTCCTGTTCCAGGTAACCCCCCACCCCACACACATACACCCCCAATCGACACCCAGTCCCAGGCAACTAGTGATCTGGTTTCTGATACTAGACAGTTTTACCTGTTCCTAAATTTCATATAAGTGAAATTGCACAGTACATCCTATTTTGCTCTGGCTTTGTTCAGCAATAGTTTATGATTAATCCACGTTGTATGTATCAGTCATTCATTCCGTTTAACTGCTGAGTAGTGTTCCATTGTCAATTACAATGTTTACCCATGAACTGGCTGAATAATATTTGAGTTGTTTGCAGTGTTGGGCTCTTACAAATAACGTACTATGAACATTCGTGTACAAGTCTATTTCTTTTCAGTAAATAGCTATGGGTAGAATTCCTGGGTCATATGTATATGCTGAACCTTAAAACTGTCCAAAGTGATTATATCATTTTACATTTCCAGTATCAGTGTATGAGTGTTTCTGTTGCTCCACAACCTTGGCTATTGGTATCACATTGTGGTTTTCATTTGCATTTCTCTGATGAGCATTTTTTCTCGTGCCTGTTATGTATCTTTTGTGAAGTAGCTATTAAAATATTTTACCTGTTTTTAAAATGGAGGGTTTTTTTATTTGTTTGTTTTGTTTTTAATTGAGGAACATTGGGAAACTGTTTTTACAGGACCCATCAGCTCCAAGTCTTTTTGCTTTTCCTCCTGTATTTTTTTTTTTTTTTCATTCTAGTTGTGGAGTTGTTTTCAGTCTAGTTGTGGAGGGTGCACTCACTGGCCCATGTGGGAATCGAACTGGCAACCTTGGTATTATGTATGAGTACTGCGCTTTAACCAACGGAGCCAACTGGCCACCCGGATTGTTTTTGTTGTTATTCATTTTAAGAGTCCTTTATGTACCTTGAGTACAAGTCATTTGACAGGCATTGCAAATATTTTCTCCCAGTCTGGAATCTTTTCCTTTGTAGTCTCTATTGTAAAGACGATAACAATATATTTTTAAGCTCTAGAAACTTCACTTGGTTCTTTTTTATATTTATCATTTCTTTCCTCATTATGTTCACGCTCCAGATCCTTGAAAATATTTAGAATTGGTGCTTTAGAGTACATGTCTCTTAATTCCATTATCTCTGTCATTTCTGGATCTATTTAACTGATTTTTCTTCTGGTTGTGGGTTACATTTCCTGCTATTAACGTATCTAGTAATTTGTAATTGAGTTGGAAACTCATTTGTTGAGTGGATCTTGTTGTCTTTAGAGTGTGTTAAATGTTGAAGAGGTCTGTTTGTTTTTGGGGAGGCAGTTAATTTAGCTGTGGATCATTTTCTTTGAGCCTTACCTTTAAGCCTGTTAGGTTGGGTCTGTCTTACACTGTACTCTAAGGACTACTTTAACCCTACTAATAAGGCATGATATTCTAGGGTCTCCACTGGATGCTCTGGATATTCAGTGAGATCTGTCCACTCTGGCTGGTCAGGATTCAAGGGCTCTCAGCCCCTGTGAGCTCTGGGAATGCTCAGCTTCCCCCTTGCTTGGTCTCTCTGTTTCACCATAAGCAGGTAAAATTTAGTACACATTTAGCCCAAAAACCAAGAGAATACCTACATAGATTTCTGAAGGACATTCTGTAGCTCTGTTCTCCCTGGTGGTATGATCCATAAAGTCCAAACACTAAAACATCCCTCTGTCTCCTCACTGAGCAAGACCACTGTGCTGTTTGAATTTTCCCTCCTCCTGCCTCCTGGAAACTGCCTTCAGGCAGAAGTATAGGGCTTCCCTAGTTTGTTTCCCTTCTCTCAGGGATGTGTCTGGAACTGCCTGCTGTGCACTGTCTGAAAACAGTTGTTTCACATATTTCATCCAATTTTCTAGTTCTTTATGGCAGGAGGGCAAGTTCAGCACCAGTTACTCCATCATTATTTTTAGCGTGCTTCATAACAATATGAAGAGAATCCTTTTGGTGAGAACTAAAAGTTTTGATGTAAGTGTGCCTTTGGCATCTCCACCTAGCGTCCCCTTCAGTGGCATTCTGTAACATGATTTTGTTTTACTCTTTCCCTGTCAAAATTTCCAGACAAGATTTGCCAAACTCAGCCTGCAATTATGTAGGAACAAGGAAGTTCACTACTGTATTGCTTGCATCTCAAAATTGGCAACAGTATAAAAATATTCCTCGGTAGGCAGATGTTAAATATAGTTTATCTATACAATAATAGAAAAACTGGTTAAAAAAAATCAATAGATTTACATGAGTACAGTCAGTGAAAAAAGTAAGTTATAGGGCAATGTGTATACATGTTTAAAGAAAATCCACGAAACATTTCTTGCATATTTCAAAATTTACATTTTTGTGACAAATCTGTATTAGACAATTTAAATATACAGAGGGTGCCAAAAAAATGTATACACATTTTAAGAAAGGAAAAAACTGAATTAAAATTGTAATACTCTGGGGTGGCCAGCTGGCTCAGTTGGTTAGAGTGCAGTGCTCATAACACCAAGGTCGCGGGTTGGATTCTCACATGGGCCAGTGAGCTGCGCCCTTCACAACTAGATTGAAAAAAGCAACGGCTTCATTTGGAGCTGATGGGTCCTGGAGAAACACACTGTTCCCCAATATAAATTTTTTAAAAAAATTTTAATACTCAGTATATACCGATAACAAAAGATGAATACAAGTAATATTTGACTTCTGCACTTACAAGAGGTGCTCTAAGTGGTTACCATCAGGGTAATTTTAATACCTTTCTTAAAATGTGTACACATTTTTTTTGGCCCCATCTGTAGATACATATATATGCACACACATATACATGTGTGTGCCTTAATATGCATAGCCCTTTTAGTAGTGTGGAAAGAGAGGGACCTAATTCCAATCCATCTGCTGCTTTGTATAGTATAAGTAAATAATTGCAATTAGCAGTATTATCACCAGAACCCTGGGTAACTAAAATGTTAGTCTAGCTAAGAACTCATTTATTTAAACAAACATAAAGAACAACACATTTTTCATATGGCTCTGAAACTCAAAATTTAGCCTCTGGTATGGCCTTTCAAGGAACAGAGAAATTTCCTTTCTAACTCAAAACACAGTTATTATCTGTTTGATTAACTTACTGGTTATCACTAAACTAAAAATTCAGAACACATAAGAGAAAAATATTCTATAGCAATACTATTATAACAAAATATTAACAGATAAAATAGATTAAAATACATTTTTAAATGTATATTTTAAGAAGCTATCATAACTTTCTAACTAAAGTAGAACAGGACTCCAATAAATGCATTTATAATAAATATTTTGCAAATGGCCAATAATGGAAATCTCTAGTTCCATGCCTCTGTTCATTATTTCTCATAACCAAAACTTTTAATAGTTAGATTACTTTTCCTTTTTATACTTCTGTAAATCTTCCATGGTAACTTGAATGAACACATGAGACTGAATAAGAATATATAAATAATATGTTTATAATGATTGCCACAGAGAACACTTTTGCTCAAATCTGAATTTTTCCAGGGTCTCAGAAATAGCTAACTTTAGGGCTAAATTTTAAAGCATTAAAAGAACGCTTAAATCATTCTTCTTTTTCCTTTCTACGTCAGAGGTTTCCTTCCTGAGCTATGATAAAACCCAGTCTAGGCTGGACAAAAGAATCAAGTCTCTCTAGTTATCAACTATACTTACTGATGGCTAGGTAAGTGCCTCTTTTATAATACAAGCAACAAATGTAATTGCCTCATGGCCTGTGGGTGTCCACTTAACAAAAGAGGCTTTTGTGACCCATCCCCCAGGTGTTACCTTTCTTGATTCAAGTGAAATCTGATGAAAGAATCCACAATATCAAATAACACATTTACTAAACTATAATCAAACTCATTAAGCAAAGAATATCTAAGAAAAAGTTATGACTGAAGAGTAAGATATTTGTGTTTTTGACTTTTCAAAAAAACTGAAAAGCCTAGTACCATATTTTGTTTTTAATTATCCCTTTGTTTGCCAGATATTTGATAACTTACAACCAGCAAAGGTAAGGGTGGGCACTGGCCCTACTATTGCTCATGCCTCTTTAATGGTTCTTCTCGAATGACTGGGAATAAAAAGGAAACAATAGTTATTAAAAGAAACAAACAAAAATCATAAAGGCAAGGAAAGGGGCAAAGTGTTTGGAATTCTTTTTTGACATGATTATTTTTTCATTTTCCTGAATTATATAGGAAAAGGCAAAGCACACACATTTTATGAAAGCAATCAGAAAGCCTAGTTTCTTTTTGGAAAAACAAACAACAGTATATTTAATCTTAAAAGTATTTCAATTTCCAAATATATTTTGAAGAGTTTGTTTTGTTTCTCATGGAAGGATAAATATGAAATATAAAATACATAATTTCCCTGCCCAGGAAAAAAATCCACATAATGAATGTACATTCATAACATGTCATTTTAGTCTAATTAATAATACTCAAATAATTTTATGTTTTTTATGTTACCATCTTCCAGATAAACAGAACCAAGTCAAATTACTATACCATTGTGTGGTTAATGCATATTCTGCTTAATCATGATATGTAACCAAAATGTAGCATGGTATGATACTATGCACAGAAATTACTAGAGAGAATATTTGGAAAATGAAATAATTTATTAATTATACAGTTCTAAAAGAACGTCATAAACCCAATTTTTTTTTCTGACTCATGCAGCAGCAAAATTAGAAACACCACCATTAAATAACTGTTGGAGTTTATCCTTCCTATAACAACCAACAAAAGCTATAAACAAAGACATGTATGTCAAAGTGAAGCATTAAATCCCCCAAAAGGCAATCAAGTAGAAGAGCTTTTAAGAACAAAAAGCTGAGAAAACATCATTAATCTTTAATTTTAAAAAATGGGAGTGTCTCAAGTGTCAGTTTTGGGTATCTCTGAAAGCAAACTTAAAGGAACAGTTTCACTCATCTTCTATTTTCATTGACACTCTTCTTGCCACAACTTCTGCCCACATTTGTCTGCCTGAGTGGAATATCTGGATTCCTGATGGAGGTACTCCCAAATGCTAGATACATGACAAAGGGATTAATATTTTAAGGACCAGGCAACAGTTCACACAGTGATTGTTTCAATGGATACTATTTCTATGCAATCCTGCTCTTTTTCTCTCCGTTTAAATTCTGACTTTATACTATCTGCATCATTCCTGGAGACTGTTATTGTCCTTCCCTACTTAAAAATGGTGCCACCTTAGGTTCATAGCCAATTAGTACCAAAGAGGAATTTACGCAAAGTCCAGTAAGCTATACATACAGCACTGGAGTGGGGGTAATGATGGAGGATGCTTTTTACTAACAACCTCTATTTCATAACTGAGCATCTCCCTGCTGCGTAGGTTCAGAGCTTAGTCTAAGACTTGACTTGCTCATTCTCACGGCTTTTGCAAGCTAGATTCCTTCATCTTCTCCCTAAATGTTCAATACCATCCAGCCTGAATTAGGAATCTGACGGGTTGCTCAGCATAGTGGTGAAAGAGATACAGTCCACAGTCATAGTCTAGAGTTCTAAATGTTGCTCTGCTACTTAGTAATTAAGCACCTTGCACAGGCTATTTAAACCTCATCTATACCACTGGGACTAACAAGTGCCTTACAGAAATATTCTGAGAACCAGTGAAATAACACATAAGGCTCCTGGCACCCAGTAAGCACTCACTAAATATTAGCTATTGTTATTAGCAGTTGCCCCAGCTGCTGATATGAATGATGCCTTCTTTGTTCCTCATCTTCCTATGCAGTCGACTCAGAAATCTGCAAAATGAACTGTGCTTTGCAATTTTACTTTGGGTATGTTTTTGGTCATTTTCTTTTATACTGTATTCAATTACATAGATCTGGTATTAGCCAAGACTTTGAATTGAATCCAGTATAATTTAAAATGTACATTAGTTGTGAATAGCTACCATAATTATGTTAACTGATTTAATAAAACTCAGTTTTAAGACCAAATCATCCAAATGTATTAAAGACTAACATTTTTATTCTTTTAATAGGCAGCTTCATCAAGCAATGTTTATTAAATACCAAATGCTTAGGCTCTCCCTTATGACGCATTCATTTCTTCAAAACCATCTACCAACTAGTCAGAAGGTAGAGGAAGGGGCAGAAGGTTGGGACTGGAGCCAGTAAACAGACCCTTCCATCCTAGCCACTTGATACTAATGTCCCATTCCTACAGAATTTTTTTCCTAGGATGATGTATTATTTTGCTCTCTGACTTCTTTTCTTGTATCATAATACAATGATACCTGCTTTGGTTTTAGATTACTATTTAAAAGAAGCCTCTTATAGTCTAATTTCAAGACTATATCTGTACTTTGATTTTAATATAACCTGATGTAGACCCTGGTTCTCATATTCCAAAAGATGAGCTAACTTAATGCAACACAGGGTATTTCACAGACTAGTAGAATATAGTGTTAACTACATAAATAATGAGTTTTCCCATGCTCTCCGAAAATGTCTAAATAGTTGGTAAATCAGATGCATACTGTACAAATTATATACTAATACGTTTCCACCAAAATTTTGATTCCTGAGACTTCAAAGAATTCTTCTCAACGTCAAACTCATCCCTATATGAATTTATTACTGTAGATCAATCTCTGTAGCTCTTTTCAATTTTCTGTGGCCTTTGTATAACTACTTCATATAAAAACTGGCTAAAGAACTGACTTACAACGAAGTGGTATTAGAAACAGAATATCAGGGATAGAAAAGAAACAATTAAATATGTACATCATTTTGTACTTGATGTTACTTATGCCTTTAAAAAAAGAAAAAGCTTTGTATTGCATGTTTTTCTTTGACAGACAGACATTCTCCTACTTGTGTTTTATTCATCAAAACTACAACTCTAATGTTCCATACCCTGGAAGTTATTTAGAATGAAATCTAGCTTTGTGAATACAAAATTGCAAATTAGGTAGGTAGATGACAGATGACATTTTTTGTAATGGTGTAAGATACAAAGAGAACAGCTGAAGATATTTAAAAAGATTGATCTCCAAAGGCTGAGAGCATCAAAACATTGTTTTGATTAAGAAATCATGAAAATATACTGTGGACATCAAGGAGGGAATAGCATAGCATCCAGATGTCATTCTAGGAAAGCACTTGTTTTTTTCCCCCACTTCTTATAATAATTTAATTACCATTGTATTAATTTAAAATATCATCTATCTTAGGCTTATTTAGTAGGCTTCTATACTACTCAAAAATTGAATATATCTTCTGTCCATTTCCCAAATTAACATCTCCCCCACGGTCCCCTATTTTAATATACCATGACCCCTATTACTAAAGCCAGAAACTTGAGTCAACTTTAAGCCTTTCAATTCCATGTCTTCCAGTATCCAATCCTGTCAAGATATTATTACCTTAATCTTTTTCCAGAACTCTGTACTGCTTTCCATTCTTAATGTTATTATGTCAGTTTGTTTTACAGCCTATTAACTGGTCTTCCTACCTCCAGTCTCTCTTACTCCAAACCATCTTCTATTAGTCTACACTAATATCAGGGTGATCTTTTCAAAACTAAGTGTAATAATATCCCCCTGCTTGAGATATACAAGGAACTGAGACCTGTTTACCGTTTCATTTTTATCTCCTTTCACTACCCACCCCTCCTACTATATGTTTCAGACACAGGGACTTACAGGGCAGCTGCCCAAAGCACAATATGCACTTTCCCTGTAGACTTGAGTATTCAGCTTGCTTTGGCTAACTCCTACTTATCCTTCAGAACTTTAACTCAGGTTTCACCTCCCCAGTCTGGACTAATCCTACTCACCCCAGTCTAGATAAATACACTCGTGTCTTCTCATAGCATTTTGTATATTGTTCTCTTATACCATGTAATCATTCCTTGTCTGTTCCTCCAGCTTGACTGCAAGATCCTAAAACTGTACTGTCCAGTATGGTAGCCACTACTAACACATGTGGCTACTTAATTATACAAATTATATAAAATTAAAAATCCAGCTCCTCAGACACACTAGCCATGATTCCTGTGCTCAATAGCCACGTCTACCTAGTGGCTACCATATTGGACAGTGCAGATACAGAACATTCCATTGTTGCAGAAAGGTCTATTGGACAGCAGTGCAGGCAGGGAGGTACTTAATCTACTCACCATGGTGCTGGTGGCCCTCAAGTAAGTGCTCAATAAATGTTTGTGGACTTAAATGCATGAATAAATAAAAGTAAAAGAAAAGCTGTGAAGTTAATGTCAGGCAAATTTTGCTCACTTGTGTAGCCTCCTGAAGGCCATTTAAATCATCTATTCCACCCCCCAAATCCAGTGGGTTCCAGCTGCTCTGAGGCACAGCTAAATCCCTGAATGTGGCACTGGTTTGGAGTTAGGTATATTTGCAGCTAGGGTCTGAGGTTCACATCAGTCTTTATCTCTAAATCTACTTTGACTTTCTTTACAAATTTCACATCTCTTCAGAAGACATGTTTCTCTAATCCTTCCTGGCTGAGAGATTCATACACACAATTTATAAGAAGCATATCAGAATCTTAAATTGATTTTAGAATTTAAAATTACCCTGTAGCTTTAAGTACTTTGTCTCCTTTCCTGTTAGCTCTGCATGTGTGTCTAGTGGGCATGCAAGCACCAACTGAGCCAAACTAAATGATTCCTAAATTTTCTTAAAAATTAGAAGTTATAAAAATTCTAATCCAGGAGGAAAGCATTCTCACATATCTAGGTTAGCAATACAGTGGCTTATAACCAATTTACTATCTTTAACTGTTTTATAACATGCATACCTGCTTTTATATCTGTTGTCCCTCTTTTCCAATCTTACTTTAAGTAGAAAATAGGTTAGTAGAATGAGAATGCTTTTATGGACTAAGATTAAATGGGTCACAGAGACCTGTAGAATTTTAATTCCCTAAAGTGGTAACACAGAACTTCATTTAGTTGCTTATTTCAAAAGACATTTGAACATGTTCCACCTAGTGAACAGCAGCTTTCTAGCAGACCACTGTATCATATTAGGAAGCCACACGAAACAAGAATATATTCTCTTTCCTACTATCAGAGATGGAGCCTGCTTCAGATGCTGACATTGAAAAGCAGCATTACAATTTCAGTCTTAATTTCCCATACTTACTTTTAGGCAACTTTAAAGTAAAGTAGTCTCATAACTTGCAGATAAAAGTACATATAATATTTGAATTTTATTGAATTGCACAACTACCTAGATTCACACCAGTGGCACTGACTTTCCAACTTTGAGTTGGAAACTCAGACCAACTTTGAATGGTTAAAATATTTTTAGATAAGCAACATATATTAGTTTCAGGAAGACTAGCTAATCTTTCAGTGGAATCACTGATCTTCATACATACATACATATATATATATACCGGGGATGCCAAAAAAATGTATACAAATGGACACTTCAGTCAACGTTGCTCAAGCAGCAGTTCGCCATAATCAGAAGTGTCTGCACGCTGATGGTAACCACTCTGAGCACCTCTTGTAATTGCAGAAGTTAAATGTGACTTCTGTTCATCTTTTATTATTGGTATATATTATTACAATTTTAATAGTTTTTTCCTTTCTAAAAATGTGTATGCATTTTTTGGCACCTTCTATTTATATATACTCAAACATATATAAGATAAAACCCATTTCTACAAAATAAAATTCTATAAACTATATATTTTTGTTAAACTAAGACCAAATTCTCCTGAAAATGTTCAGAGAACACATCAGAAAATGCTTAAGTTGTGGGGACTTCAAAGATGATTCTTAGTGTTAACATCAGAAGAAAAACACCTCAGAATTGTAAACAATAAGTCAAATTTATCTTCAAAATTGTGTTAACTATAGGATGAAAAAGTCACGTCATCTCCGCAGTGAACTTCACTTTAGCAAAAAAGTAAACATATTTCCTCCACATCAGCTGCAATCAAGGCATTAGCCGTATGCCATGATTGATTAACCTGGAGGCCGTTGCTGAGAAATGGATGTGTAGCACAGGTTTTTATCACTACAGTCTGCAAAAAGCAAGTCGCTTGTTTAGATACCCTTGTTGTAATAAGTGACATTATTAGGTAGGTCTTCTATTTAAATGACAGAAGGATTTAGTGTATCAGCAGCTTACAATAAACAAGACCTTTCAATCTGATGATTCCTCTCCCTACAGAAGTACTTTTTCTGTTTATAATACAAGTGGTAATAGAAGGCCATATGGTTGTGACTTTTAGCTAAAGTAAATGACATTTAAACAAACAGAAAAACAGCATTAGGATATTCAAGGATCTGAACTATAACCTAAATACACAGTGCACATTAAGGGGCTATTACTGTCAACTATATAAAGTGACCGTTTTCTAATGCTGTCAAATTAGTGAGATTGTTTTTCAGTTTGTCAATCAGTTTTATTTAAGTATTTTCCTGTATACTATAAAACAGCTTTATTACTGGCATACTGTCCCATTTCCAAGTTCTTTTTAAGAACACTAAACTACCAGTACATCCTGAGAACATTCAATCAATTCTTTCTGAAATGTAAAATTGTCTCTGGTCCTTACTTTCCCACCGATAACAATAATGATGTCATTCTTTAACATACTCTACAACTCAAAAAGGAAAAATGTAAGAAATACATCCTTATTCACCTACCATCAGCCTACCGTGGTAAAAGACCACTATCATTTGATGAACACCATTTCATTTTTTGTGTGTAACACTGGACTCTATTACACATTTTATTTGGTATCAAGAACCAAAATGCTTTAAATAGCTTGATATTTTGATAGATCAATAATAAAAGTAAAAACAATTTTTCTAATAACTACAGATATGTTTCCTTTAACAATAGCAAAAGACTGCTATGATTTAACTGCAGGAATATACTGAAATATTCATATATTTCTAGTAATAGGTCCTTTTTCAATATAGAGTAACTGCTATGGTTGAGAAACTAAAATTCAATACATAAAATTTTAATTTTGGAAGATTTTAAAAAATGATTATTTGTTTTGTAATGAACAACTACTGGAAAGCAAAGGTTGACAAAGAAGCAGTTTATCAATTACAGGTAACAACTTTAGCCATTGTTAATCTGCCAACTAATAAAAGGATCAAAGAACAAAATAATCTGTATAGTATAATAATTAAATATGTCCAAAAGGTACATGCATTTCTGCTGAAATACAGAAAACTCATTTCCTCACAACCTAATTAGTAGGTACTGCATGTTACAAGGGTGACTTACAAGGGTACCACCATAGCATTTCTGAAGCACCAGACTTTCCCTCAAAGTAAGAGCAAGATAGGTCCAGGGTTCCTCAGAAGATTTAGACCAAGTTCAGGGTATTCCAAACTGATAGGTCAATTCAGAGCCAAGTGAATTTTCAGTCTGCTTAAAGAAAGGGCTGGAAAATATCATTCAGTCCATATAGAAGTCACTTGGGGAAAGGAACACTTAGCACTCTGCTGTCCTGATAACAAAACAGGGACATTCCAATATTTTCTGCACCTTTCATCTGCAATTACAGAAGGTGATCAAACAGCCCTACCATGGAAGTAGCTTAGCTTTCAAGTCTTCTCTGAAGACTAGCATGACCACAGATTGGCCAATTCACTGGGAGCCTATAGTGTGGTGAGCCCCAGGAACTCCTATCTTACTGAAAAACAGTAACATAATGTACTTACTTGAGAGCAAGTTTGCAGTAGAAACTAAGAGAAGAAACTGGGGAGAAGCAGAATAGAACTAGAACAAAACATGGTCAGACCCTATTCACATATACATTTGTCCACCCTGCAAATATTTTTTAAGTACCAATAGATGCCAAATCAGAGTTTAGGTGCTGGGGAATCAGTTGTGATCAAAACAAATACCTGCCATCAAGAACCTTCTAGAGAAAGGGTCAGCAAACTTTTTCTGTGAAGGGCCAGATAGTAAATAGCCTAAGCTGTGCAAGCCATATATAGTCTGTTTTAGTGAAAGCAGCCACAGACAATATATAAATGAAAACTATGCCTGTGTTCTAATAAAACTTAATTACAAGAACAGGCAGCAGGAAGAATGATCGTGTAGGGTCTTGTAGACCATCCTAAGGCTTATGGCATTTATTATAATGAGATGGGGAGCCAGTAGAGTCTTTGAGCAGAAGAGTGATGTTCCTCTTAAAAAGCATCATTATTCAAAAGGATTATTTCAGCTACTATGTAGAAAATAATCAGTGGGAAGGTAGGAAGGCAAGAAGATGGGAAAGATATAAGCAGAGAGAGCAGTTCAGAAGGTACTGCAAGAAAACTACAGACAGATGAATTTGCCTTGCAACAGATGGTAGCAGTGATGGTGGCAAGAAGTGGTCTAATTCTGATTGTATTTAGAAGATACCATCATCATGATTTGCTAATGAACTGGATGTGGGGTGAAAGAGGAAGACAGTCATGGATGACTCCATGGTTTATGACCCGAGCGAGCAGAAAAATAAGAGTTAACACCTTTACTGCGATGGGAACAGGTGTAGGAGGAGCCAGTTTGGGGAGGAAAACCAGTTTAGTTTTGGACATGTTGAGTTTGAGATGACCATTATATACTGAAGTGGACATATTAGGCAGATTTTAGATACATGGTTCTGGAGTTCAGGAAAGAAGTTGCGGTTGATATACATAAATTTAGAAGTTAAATTAGACAGTATTTAAAGGTTGATATACATAAATTTAGAAGTTAAATTAGACAGTATTTAAAACCGTAAGACAGGATGAGGTCACCTAAATTGAGTATATATAAACAAGAGAAGAAATTTAAAATGTGAACTCTTAGTTACTCCAATGTTTTGAGGAGCCAACAAGGAAACTCAGAAGAAGCAGAAAGATAGGAAGAAAACCTAGAGCGAGTGTTGTTCCAAAATCTAGGGAAACTGGGTTTTGAGAACAACTGTTTCAAATACTAACAATTGTTCAGGTAAAATGAGGACAGAAAGTTGACCAGTGGATTGACAACACAAATCATTGGGACCCTTGCAAATGAAGTGGTAGGGACCCAAGCCTAACTGGTAAGTTCAAGAGAGAACAGGAAGTACAGAGTGGAGTCAGTACACATGCACTAGTCTTTCCTATTGGTGCATGTGGAAAAGGAGTTTGTTTAGATCAGAGATTTTTTAGCATGTTTGTTTGCTGACAGGGACTTCCTATTATTTCAAAATGCCTAACTATACCACAGTTACACTCTGGATTAAAATCACAGTCCTGGACTATCTACCATACAATGGTATCCTCAGAAAGATAAAGTGTTTCTCTTTGTCTCTTCATTAGCTTTATAACAAAATTTTACTACATTTCCTGAGTCCTGGTCCTCTATCTCCTACATTAAATAGGCTTTTACTTTGCATTTTGCCTACTGTGCAAACCAATAGGAGAATGCCAGTTTATTTTATGTATTTTCTATTTTGCTAAATGTTTCTACTTCCAACTAAATTATTTTTGGCAAATTAGTGGCTTCTAGCAGCAAACTAAGGAATTCCTGTAGTATAGGAAGGCAAGTTACTCAAGAAGTTGGAGCTGAGTACAATATGTTTCCTTTGAAAAGAGTCACAAATTCATCTCATATCCTAGTAGCCAGTGCTCAGCGCATAACGCAAGAATTATTGGACTCAATACCATCTAAATAAAATAAGCAAAACCCACTGCAATAGAACCTTCATACGGACTATTTAGTTTCCAAATGCTTAATGTAAAAAATAAATCATAGTTCCTAAGTGTTGCATGCCACTTGGACTTTGAGAACTCTGGAATGAATTAAATAGTTCCACATCACTTAACCAATGATCTGTTTATATTCTTTTTTGCCAACTTAGGAACAATGCTATTTCTTTCATATGCTAAACTCTATATTGTAGGTTCCAAATGACGATGTTGGTGTTTTGCTTTCTGAAGCACATACTTAGAGAATAAATGTTTTTTGCCTGGAATTCAAAACATTTAATATTCATCATCTTTACTATGCAGTTCAATCAAGATCTGAATAGTAATGTCTTCATCTTATAAACAACAATTTTTCTAAGAGGATGCATAGGTAAGGGGGAGAAACCCATTTCATAAAATACAGCGCCAGTGTGCTTCTGAGATAGCTAAAAATGGGAACAGACCCTGCAAACAGTTTGGATATCTCTTCAGAGTACTCCAAACTTGGATGAATTTTTGTTATAAATCACCTTGATTAATGGAACACATTTGCTAAAGTGCTTTTGTAATAGCTACAGAATTCTTATGGCTTGAAAAACCCAGCCTAAAAAACTGGTGGGGGTGAGGAAACCTTCAAAAATCACTGGCTTCTCTTTCAGAACCAATACTACCCCTGATCAGAAATAGTTCCCTTTCTTTTTAAAAACAATAAAGACAAATGCATTTTAGGGAAGTACAATTTGAGGCGATGGGAGTAGAAGTAATAATAGATAAGTAGAGGATACTTTGGGAGGAGAAGTAGTGGCATGGTAAGGAGTATAGATTCTGGATGGAGCCAGGCTACTTGTGTTTGAGTTCCAACTGTTTTCTCACTGTTTGAAGTTGGGCATTTTATTTAACCTTCCTGTCTTTAATTTACCCATCTGTCAAATACTACTACTACTACCTACCTCATTGAGTTGCTATTGTGATGATTAAATAAATTAACCCTTGTAAAGAGTTTCAACAGTGTCTTGTACAGAGTAAACACATTAAGTGTTGGCCAATATTATTACAATTATGTTTGTACACTTATAAAGATGCAAGCCAAAGTGAATGGGATACACCTGGAATAAAATGGCAGTGTCCTTTAATTTATCCATTCATCAACATAAAAATCAATGAATGTTTTTCTTAAATAGAATATTCAAAAAATGTATATCTTACAGTCCTCTGATTGTCTTTTCTGATTACTTAGCAGACATTTTGTCTAACTCCTTTTGTCCTGATATTCCTCTTCTAATAACCCTTAAAAAGAAATCAACAACATTGGTTTGGATACTATCATTTATATGTTTTATTGTTCTCTCTGTTGACAAAACTATTTCTAGTCTCAAATATATGCAGAACCAAAGCAATTCAGAAGTGATTAGAACGTGTTGTGAAAGGACAACAGTCCTATGAAGGAGAAACTATTATATAAAAATCTGACATTTTTGAAGAATAAAAGCATAGTGTCCCTGATGAAGTCCATAGAAAAACAGATTACCTGATACCACACTATCGTCTTAAACATTATCACCATCAGCTAACAATCCCTAGTATGTTTAACATTATAGCAATAAACACCAAAAACATTTACACAGCTGAACCATAGTCTATTATGGATGGTAAAAAAAAATAAACAGATCGATTATGTAATAGTCTATTGACCAAACTTACTCATAGGGCAATCAGAAGCTATTATAGTTCAAAATAAATTTAATCATATGCTTACACTGGAGATGAAGATAAAGGTAAAGTTAGTTAATAGTTGTAATAGGTGTAATAATTTGCTAGTGACATAAATTTTAAATAAAAGTTCAAAATTAAGTTATTATAAAACTAAGAATATATGCTTAGTAAACAAAAGGCCACCCTTCCCCACCACAATCTCTGTCATACCATGTTTCCTCGAAAATAAGACCTAGCCGGAACATCAGCTCTAATGTGTCTTTTGGAGCAAAAATTAACATAAGACCCAGTATTATATTATATTATATTCCCAGTCTTATAGTAAAATAAGTATAATAAGTATAGTATAGTATAATAAGACTAGGTCTTATATTAATTTTTGCTCCAAAAGATTCATGAGAGCTGATTGTCCGGCTAGTCTTATTTTCAGGGAAACATGGTAGCAGCCATATGACTGGGGAAAGGAGGTAACACATTACAGCTGCTCTCCATTCCCATTCCACTGCTCTTGCTCTTTTTTTCTAACTGGATAGGCAAGTTGACTAGACCAAAGGTATACACAATTTCTATTCTAAATATTTAAATCAGATTTTAAAAAACTAAGCAACAGGCTTGATTTGATTTTACCAGATTTTCCTTTTAAGAAGTCAGTTGAAAAACTTTCTTGGCCATGATTCCAGATGGCATTTAGTTGCCACATCTTCTTTGTCTCCTCTAATCTATGACAATTCCTGTCTTGCCTTGTTTTCCATGACCCTGACCCTTTTGAGTAGTGGTCAGTTATGTTGCGGAATGACCCTCAGTTAGGGTTTGTCTGATGTTTTCTCATGATTAGACTGAGGTTATACCTTCTTTTGCAAGAACACCACAAAAGTGATGTGCCATATGTACTTACAAGAAGCAGAGTACAGCATTAGGAATAGAGACAGTAGAAATGTAATGGCTGTGTGCACTGTCAGAGGGTTAGTGGATGGGGGAAGGGGGGTTCACACAATGTGAGGGATACAAAAGATAAACGTCTAAGTATTACTTTGTCTTGTGCACCTGAAACTAATAAAAAAAAAATAGAATTTGTATCCAGAAAGCTTTAGCTCATGTCAACCATAACCGTATTATAAATGACAAATGTTTCTCTAATAAAAGTTCTGTTAGGAAAAAAAAAAGTGATGTGCCTTTCTCAGTGCTTCAATTCAGGGGCTACGTTATGCTGATGCATCTTGTTATTGGTGAAGTTAACCCTGATCACTCAGTTAAGGTGGTATCTGCCAGGTTTGTCTTCTATGTAGTTATTATTTTTCCCTTTGTAATAAATATCCTGGGGAGAGATACTTTGAAACTATGCAAATATACTATTTTTCCTCAAAATTTTGCCTGGTATTTTGACATGCATCGGTGAATCTTGCCTACAACAATTATTACTGCAATGTTTATATAGGGTTTTAAAAAGAACTGAAACATAAAATATAATACCCAAATGGTTCCTGATACAAACATACTTAAATTCTACTGAATGCAGCACTTTAACTTATATTCAAAATACAAATGTTTTCTTTTGTGTTTTCAATTAATGTTAATACACTATGATACCAATGAATAATATAATTAAAATGTTACTTACATAACTACGGCTTTTAAAGAAATCTGATGGACTATTGGTGAGGATTTTGTCTCCTTCCAACCCAATTACTCTTTTACAAATATTTGATTTTGGATCGCTTGGGCTTTTTGCTATCACAATGTCACCTCTGAAGGAAAAAAGTCAAAGAAATGTCAGTGTTATTTATTAAGTATAAACACATGCATGGCATTGCTATAATACTTTTATACAGCAACTTGAAGCCACACCCTTTATCCTGTCGCATACAGACCCTCCCATACATTTACCAACTTTGAGAACCTTTGTTAGAATCCAATAATGGGAGGGATGGAAACACTATTAGAAGATTCTAAAATTTCTATTAATTCCATAAGAATTATCTTCTTTCACTGTATCTACTATGTTTCTTCTGTGTCGGAAATTTTGGAACCAAAACTATGGAAAAGCAATTCTATGTAAACACTACCAAATTACCTAAGTAAATTTTACCGTCTAACCAGTAAGTACTACTGATGGACTCTACAGCACATAAAAAGGTAGAAACATCATCTATGTTTCCCTGGAGCTCAAAGTATTGAGGAATTACAGCATATAAATTATATAACCCAGATAACTTACAATGCAGTCAAAAAGACTTATATTTAAGGGAAAATATCAGAAGACACAACTAAATAAAATGCCAAAAGCTACTGAAACATACACTACAAAAAAATAAGTAAATTGGCATGATTCGTAGAAGTAACAATCTACATGTATTAGAAGAATAAAAAAGATTTTTAAAAGTGGAAAGGAAGCAGACAAAAATGTAGGACTAATGCCTCAACCAAACAGAACAAAATGTTCTTTCTGCTAAAATGAAAAATAAGTGAATTCTGTTGACTAACACATTTGAAAGGATTTAATATATTTACTTATTATCTGTACCTAGTTTCAGAAACAATTTGATGTTAATAATTAAGATGCATATATAAAAATAATATTAAAAGCCATAAATATAAAGGAAGATGATGGTTAACTCAAAAACCTAGTTATCGCTATATATATTAAAATGAATTCTAAATTTTTGGTAGCCATGTCAAAAAAGAAATTATGATTAATTACATGGCAATCATTAACTAATAAAATTAATTTTAGTTTGGTAGTTAGAACAAAATTTTCCTTAACTAAATCAAAGAGGAATATACAAGAAAGATACTTATGTAAGGAAATAAAAGACACCAGTCTGCATCAAAGATTTTATAGAAAAACAGAAACAGTACTCAGAACAGATATTCCTTGAAGCTATTCTTGGTAAGAGTTGAAAGCTATTAAAACACTAAATTCTATAATTCGGAGGCAATTATCAGACTATCATTTTTCGAAAATGGGATAAACTATTATATTTCCAATCAACTAGAATTATGTCAATGGAACTGTTCAGATGAACAAGTTTGCAAAGAGTATAACATACTAACAAAGTGGATTTTGTCTACCTTTGCAGAAAGAAATGTTTTCCGTGGGTATTTTATTCAGCTTAAGTTTTTCAACAAAATAATCAATATAACCCTTAAACTCTGCACTTGAATGGTAACACAAAAATCGTAATTCTGTCAAAGTGATTTTATAAAAAACAATATTAATGCAGACTATATTTCTGGTGATCTAACCAGATTCACGCATAGAGCTTAGATCAAAATACATATCCCTTTGACTCTCAACTCTTTCCAGTAGGGTTTTGAAAGAAACTTGATAGAACTAAGACCTAAATTTTCCTTTTTCATTTATAGTTATAAACATCCATATTAATCTACTAGATTCTAAGCTTTTGCAAAGAAGCATCAATCTTATTCACCTTTACATTTTCTATAATGTACAACACATAAATTAGGTGCTCATTAATTATTTGTTGAAAGAATAAGTAGTAATGAGTCTGTTACTGTCTCAAGTATGCCTTTGACTGAAAAAATATCTATGTACATTAGTACCAGATATGCTGACTTTCATTCTGCCTAAAATGGATGGTTATTCTATCTAGCTTTAGAAACAGGTAGCAAGCAAGAGTTATCTCTTGCCAGGGGCTAGGTTTCTCCTGAAATCTCAGAGTTCTTGTACAGATAAAAGAAAAAGAATACTCAGGGCAGTAATATTTTTAAAGTAGAAGTTACCAATTGACTGCCTCTTTTGTAAAAGTTACTTTGGTATGTCCCATAAAAATACCAGATTTTGAGCTGTCTTTCAACCTAATGGGCCCCCTAAATGAATAGAATACAAAAGAAACCTTCAAAGAATCTTAATTTACTGAATGTAGTTATTTGTATTACCCATCTGAATGAAGAGTATCTATCAGAGAGAGGGAGAGAGAGAGAGAACCCTGAGCTATTCATTCAAAAACTATTTAGCCAACAAGTTTAGCTCTCCTTGTTACGGATGCTCAAGAACTATGAGAGTAAAATCATGTCATTAGCATGGAAGGCAGAAGTTAGTCTTCAGGCTACATCTCCAATAAAACTAAGTACTATATATTAGATTAATACAAATTAAAAAGAAAAGGAAACTAGAACACAATCTGTTACAAGTTTTATTTTCTAACCCCCATATCTATTAATTAGGTATCTTGAAGTTGTTATGGGTGAAAGATCTGAAGAATTACCTAGGGACCATGCTAGACCATGCAATTTAACCAAGAGATAGTTTCTCTGTATAGAATCTAAGATGGTGATAGATCAGTAAATACAAAGAACAGTTTTACACTATTCTTGATGATTTTTCAGGAATGTAGAAACAGACTGTAGAAAAGGTCAGTAATAAAAGACGAGTGTCTAAACCTATTTACGCCATAAGCTAAATACCAG
Organism: Rhinolophus ferrumequinum; assembly: GCF_004115265.2. Lineage (NCBI taxonomy): Eukaryota > Metazoa > Chordata > Mammalia > Chiroptera > Rhinolophidae > Rhinolophus > Rhinolophus ferrumequinum. The sequence goes on along the minus strand of NC_046294.1, from coordinate 25,833,648 downwards.
CTCGAGTGAGTCAAATGTGTACTTAATAGAGATGAAACCTGGTATAAATATATTTTTTTCAGAATTATGAAAAACTAACGGATCCAAAATTTTGGAGAATCAGAGAGATAACCTTTAGAAAATACATTAAATTAATAATAATTTGACATCCATTAAGAAGGCATAATACTCATGGAGTGAAGTAGAATAAACATTATCACAGAAATGGAAACACCACTTGAAGTTAAGATTTAAAAATTTTTTTAGTAGCAAACAATATTTTCCAGAGAGTTTTTCAACGTAATATAATTAATCAGGAAATGCATACTAGGAAAGGTTCCTGGCTCCTGGCATATACCGTGCTGTAGTGTCAAAATCATCAGTGCTCCTCATAGACTATAGAGAATGAGACAGTTATCAACAGAAATACAGGATTATTTAAAAATTTTAAAACCAATGATTTGGATATGTAATGTAGTTCCCAAGTCCCTAGTTCTTCACTCAAAACATTCTAGCCACCCCTGCCCCAAAAGAGTAAAGTAGGCTTCAAAGTACATTGTAAAAGGGCCTGCTCTCTATTTTGGACAATGATGCAGGAACATAATGACTCAAGAGACTATGCATGTGAGAGAAACTTAAAATTTCTCAAACTGAGAGAAAATATTTGAGTCAAAATTTTATCTAGCTAGTGATTAATTATTTATAAGAGTTTTTAAAATTAAGAAACTGCACACAAGACACAACGTGTATGTGTGCTGTCACCATAAATTTAATATATCTATGACAGAAATTTACCTTTGGATACCATAAAAATGTCGACTAAGATTTTCAGCAAAGACAACATCTGAATTTTGAATTGTAGGTTCCATCGATGGTCCGGAACACTGAAAAGAGAGGTAATTTTGTAATTTGAGTTGAAAATCTTTTTTTAATATAACATAAATCATCTGAGCCGGCTTAAAAGAAAGAAAATCAAGCCAATGTTCATCAAGCTTGGAGGATGATTCATAACAAGCTGGCAGTTCCCAGATAAGTTCAACTCTACACAGTGACCAGCAAGTCTGGAAACACAGGCAAATATATTAAAAATGGTTTACTGATATTACATTATAATACATGAATAAAATAAGATTATCTATGTTTCCAAATTTTGGCCATCCTATAGAATGTAAGCTCCATGAGGCCAGAGACTTGTTTCTTGTGTTCCCAGCTATATAACCAAGGTTAAGAACAGAGCTCATGAAGTTAATGTTCAATAAATATATGTTGAATGAATAAATGAATAATTTATTTTCTTGCAATTGGCAAATATCATCCATTGCCAATGACGGTGATTTATTAAGTGGTATCACACTATTTTCAATGAGTTGATATCTTTCTTTCTTTTCCAAGAGAATAGCTTACTCATTGATGGGGCTGCAAGTTATATTTTCTACTGAAAAATACGAGTATTTGCATAATGAGACTCACTTTAAGACTTTCATATTATGTCTTAAAACAATAATCCTCATATATACCTCAAAACTGTAATAAATGATTATTGCCACCTAAAAAATCTAAATACAACAGTTCACTTATGCATACATAGAACTTTTTACTCAAAACTTCCTACCTAGGCAGACAATAATAAAGAACACAATGAAAGTTTATATTTGCTACCTCTGTAGCCCACTGGAAGTACCAAATGTAAATTTAAAATATTAACAAGGGGAGTTTCAGTTAAATATATTTGTTTGCATCACTCTAGCTCAACTTGAGGTTGTATGACTGAATCTTTTAGGGTAAACCTGATAAAAACAGCAACACCACCAACAAAACCCACTGACTGGACGTACAATCAATTATTTCATTTACATGACAAAAGGTTAGTACAGTCATGTTTGACAGATTCATAATGCAATATTAAGAAAATGCACTGGTGGGGGGGCAGCTTTAACATTTTAATACTGACACAAGGCAGAATCATTTGTTTTAATGACAGTTAAACACAGTGGTTAAGAATAGGAGTTTTGAAAACTGTTAAAGCGGAGATATCTGTGTTGAAATTCCAAATCTACTTACTAACTGTGGAACCTGGAGCAAGTTACTTAAGCTTTCTGAGCCTGTTTCATCATATACACATGTACAGTGGATTTCTAATAATTATTTCACAGAGTATAAAGATTAAATATGTTAATAAGTGTAAACCATCAAATATATCCTGGGACGACACAGTAAGTAGCATTCAAAAAGTGGTATAAATTGTTAATATTATTATGAGAGTATTAATAGGGTCATTTGTACCCGTCAGAAACAGAATACAGAACTATTTTTAAAATAATGTTTTTTATATCAGTGCCAATACAAACATTCTCCTACATCCCGAAATTTAGAAAGATTTTGTTTTAACACTGTTAAATTCATTAAATTAATAATGTCAATTACAATAAAGGGAAAAACATTTTCCTTCAATTTAAAAAAATATGTATTTGAAATTATTTTCTTGAATGTAAAAACTTACCATGACAACACCACCAACGTATTCAAAAGCACAATGAGCTATACAGCCATACTGAATAGTATAGCCAACAAGTCGAAAGGTTTTTCCCAGAACACCACGAAGCATAGTTCTATGTAGACTCTGCCACCATTGGCCTGATGGTAAATTTCAAAAAGTTTCATGAATAATACTATTTTAAAACACTTAATAGTTCTATTGTAAAATATTTTATAATAACCCAGACTATACTAAATGCCTACTACAGTTTGATGCAGAAAAGCAAGAGCTTATTTTCATGTCTGCTAAAGATATTTTAAATGGCAAATTATAGCCACTTAATATTTTGATTTACTGAACAGAGATTATATTCAAATCTCACTGGGTTTATATATGAATTAGATAACTAATAGACTCTGAACGTGTCTGTTCCCTTTCATGCCCTGGTTATTTTTTGGTATTGATGAAGATACCTATGAAAAGATACTAACTCAAAGTACTAATAGTTTTCCTATTGTTGCCTGCTATACATCAGTCTTTGTCATAAAATGATACAAAAGAGAAAGCACTAGAATAGGTGTATGAAAATTCAAGTATTAAATTGGTTCTTTTATAAACTTGTGTGATTGTCAATGAATTACTTAACCTCTCTGGGCCTTAATAAAATGGAAATATCTTACATAATGGTTCTGAGAATCAAATTCAATAATGTGAAAGTGCTTTGTAAATTATGAAGTTACATTCAGTTGTCAGCTCTTAACTATCGATACAATAACGAACACATAAATACTATGGAACAGCATGAAGAACCATATCAAGTACTTTAAAAGCTTTATAAATTTAAAACATTAATAATACTCATCTAAAATATTCCTAGTATTTGCCCTTTCCTTTCTATTTACCTGTTACCACTGTATTTCAAGCATTTCTCAACTAATGGCCTAAGGCTTAGGCCTAAGGCTACTATGCACTGTTTTCAGATTTACTAAAACACATTGATAATAATAATAACAGTAACAATAAATAACACTTGTTCAATACTTGCTATATGTCAAGCTTTACACACTAACCTCTGTAAGGTAGATATTATTACCAGGCTCATTTTGTAGATAACAAGTAGTAAACTTACATGCTGAACATCACAAAATTGGAAAATGGAGTCAAGAACTTAGCCATTATGTTACACTGAATCATGTCACTCCTCTGCTCCCATAATCTCAGTGGCTCTCTATTATATCAAATACAGATTAGGCTCATTTTCAGGATCCTTGACAGATGGCTCCCACCCCATCTTCAGTTTCCAATCTGATCTTCCCTGATGCTTCTACGGGTCCTATTCAATCATAACGGTCTGTAATTCAAGGAAACTTGGCCCAATGAACCTTACTTATGCCAACACCCATACCTCAGATATTCTTCATGATACCCACCATCTAATATATAATTCTTTTCCAAATGCACCCAACAGGCAAGCTTGACTTTCTCCTTTGCATTTGTACCTTAATGTTCATTGTTTCAGGGTTAAGAACACTGTTTCTATAGTTGATCTGTGTGAGTCTGTATTCTGGCCCCAACACAACTGTTTAGCTGTGTGACCTTCCGAAGGTTTTGCCTCTGTAAGTCTGTGTCTTTATAAAATGGGCTTAATATCAGTACCTACCTGAGACTTAGTAAGGATTACTCATATGCGATCAGACATGTAGTGTGTATAGCAAAGTAATTCAGTAAACGCTAGTTACTACATCATTCACTTGGCAATCAGCAAGTACTGTATAACCTCACAACAGTAGTTGTATTTTCAAGTATCTAAGTTTGTCACTAACTGATCTTTAAATACAATAATAGATATTTAGAACCTACAGTGTGGGACTATATTTTTTATTAGTGTTTTACTACTTATCAGTGTTCCTTCACCTATTTAACAGTTATTCTGTCTGCTCCCCTGACAAGTCTTCCCTGACACCATCCCCCAAATGTGACTTATGCTTTGTGTCACTCACCCACCTAAGCATACACTGATTATAATACTTATAATACTGACTACACAGTACTGTTTACATCTTTTCCCTTATTACATACGATATTTCTTTGTATGTCTATGAGCAGAGACTGTGCATTATTCGTTTCTGAATCCTCAGAGCCTACCAAAGAAGACAGTAAACAGGAGGCTTGTCTGACTGAATTAAAGAATGAATATTGTACCCAAATCTCCTATGCCTTCCACATTTTCAGTATGATAGAATAGTTATAATGTTCAAAATGATGAACAGAAGACCATAGAGATTTCTGGTTAATGAAGAAACATGTTAATGTCATACTCACTGAAGAAATTCTCAGTAACATATTAAAAAGTCTTCTTATTAAATCTTTCAGGTAATATGAAAAATAACTCCTCCCATCAGTAGGAGGAACCTGGTTTACGGTGATAATTGATGCACTTTAAAAATGATTTTTAGAATTCAATAAATAAAAAGCAGTGTTTAAAAATGAAAACACACCTTAATGGAAGCTCTATTATTTCAAACAGACTCTTCAGAGGAATTACAAAGTAATAATAGGATAAATATTATCTATAAAGTTAACTATGTTGTCTAAATACTACTTTGCTCCAACTATAAAGTTAGAGAAAAAGTAGGGGTAAGTCCTAAAGCTTAGCTTTGAAAATGTGATCGATAAGAATAAATCGTAAAAAGTCGTGAAATGGATATTACATTTTAAAACTAAAATAGTCATGGGGATGTAAATTATAGGGAATATGATATGGTAATAATTATGTATATATAATGCCAGGTGGGCACTAGACTTATGGGGGATCGCTTTGTAAATCATATAGATGTCTAACCCTATGCTGTACACCTGAAATTAATATAATGTTGAATGTCAAAAAAAACTAAAATAAAAATGAGGTTATCTGATGTTAGAGAGGGGATGTATTATAAAAACAGAGGAAACATATGGCACTTGTCAAAAAGATATTGTTAATACAGATCAAAGGTGAAATTAGAGCAATCTACCAAAATTTAAATCATTTTGATTATTCAAAAATACTAACATAACTATACAATGGTTCTGATTCACTGAGAAGGCTTGCAGTTAACGCCCATTCAGAAATAACTGGGGCTATAAACGCTTTTTTTTAATTACTCAGACAATGCCCAACTCCAAATACAATGCATGTTATGAAACTGTCTCAGAAAATAATAAAATTAATAGATGAGGGTGATCAGAATAAGTTGACATTATTTCTTCCCTACATATATTAGCAACAGAATGGAGTATAAAGTGTCTAAAATTACTTTGGATCTTGGTCTCTTAAGGTGAAAAGAGAGCTATGACACTATTTAGAGAGGAATCTGATGATAAAGACTATTTGGCTTTATGTTTCGAAATAGTACAATGAGAAGCACTATTGAGAAATACTGAAATTGAGACTAATAGCTGATGGATACTTTTATTCTAAGAGAAATCTCAGAGAGGAAAGTAGCATTTATATAAGATATAAATAAACCTCACACACTGCTGGTACTCAGCACTAGCAAAGTTAAGACAGAGGTTCCAGACCTCTGGTTTACATAGTTATTTCAAAGGGTCCATGAATCCATTTATGCATACATGCGGATACCTTCTGTTTGTCCCTTTAGATCCACTCACCATCCTTCTCCATACTGCTCTGTGTCCTTGGGAAACTGACCTAGATGAACTACGTCCAGGTACCCGGCATCCTTTCACTAAACCCAGCAGGAAGTCAGAGAAAGAAAGGGTTATGTGTTTTCCTGGCTCCTCCCCTGTGGAGTCTTCTCAGGCTGGCCATGTCTTGGACCAACGGTCATTGAATCTCCAAAGGCAGCTTGCTGTACAGGAATCTCTCCTGGGTTCCTGTAACCTCTTCCTCCCCTGTTCCCTTGAGGCCTCGCAGTGAAAACAACTCCCATGATGCTGGTTCCTATACTATCCCTGGTAATTCCTCTATGTCCTACACATAACTTCATAATTAGTTTCTGTAAATAAGTCTTCCTTGAGTTATCCTAATTTGAGTATGTCAGCTGTTTACTGTAAGGATCCTGGTGATATAATACAACACTTGCCAGATACTGTGTTCAGCCCAGGAGATACAAAAGTGAAGATAATGCCTGCCCTTATAAAGCTTACAGTTTATTAGAAGGACAGATAGGCTAGACTAAGTACAGTCTTGGCAGTGAAGACAGAGAGAATGGACAGATCTGAGAAACTTAAGAGACAATCACTGGCAAGGAAAGGGAGGGAACAGGATGACTCAACTTTCTGGATTGAGTAACTGGGTAAATGGAGATCTAGCCACATGGTTCTACTCATACCCACATTTGGGGTAGAAAACGAAGGGTCTAGTTTTAATCATGTTAAACTTGATATATTTGTGAGATATCTCATACAAGTGGACATGTATGAGACTGGAGCTCTGGAGCTCAAAGGAAGTCTCAACCATGGGAAGTCTTAAAAAAATAATGTCTGGCTCATTGAGTATGTATTCTGCAAACAAGAGAAAACTAAAAAAAAACAGAATTTAAACAAGTAAGGGATTTTTTCCCCCTTTTTTCCCTCTTTTTTTTCTTTTTTCCTTTTTTTTTCTTCCTTTTTTTCCACATGTAGGGTGTTTGTTCATAGGAAGGCCACACGTTTTGTGCCCCTTGTCACAATGACCCTGGATTCCTGTTGGGTGTGTTATAAACAGAGGAGCCATTTCTTCAGGCCCCCTGCTCTGAGCACACCCAAGGGGATTTATTTTTAACAATACTAGCTGCTACATCCAAGTTACAGGAAGGAATAAGGAATAAGTATCAAGAGTTTACTCTCTACTAATTTTTTGTCTTTTTATCCAGGAAAAACTACCTTCATTTCATCTCCATCTAACTGGCCAAAACTATGTAACTAAATACAAGGGATGCTGGAAAATATTACTGTTTTCTTTATAAGCTTTGTAGCACTATTTGACCTTTAAAAATCACCTCAATATTACCATGAAAAAAATTAAAACTTTTTAAAAAGTATGAAAAGGAGACAACACATATAGTCAACTCTTTAAAAGTTTGGCTATGAAGGTGAGCTAAACAGAAGAGGCAGGGTTTTTATTCTCAAGAGGAGCCAATCAGTTCTTTACTGTGGACAGCTATCTTATGCACTGTAAGATTTTAGCAGCATCCTTGGCTTTTAGATGCCAGTAGCAGCCCCTTTCCCAGTTTTGACAAACTAAAATGTCTCCAGACATTGCCAAAAATGCCCTCTAGGATGCAAAACTGCCCTCAAGTTAACAACCACTGCAGTAGAGTAATAAGAAGAATATAGCATTGAGCATGTTTTTAAAATATAGAAACACCGTAGCACATGCTTGAGAGCCAATGATAACAATCCCATACAGAGAAAGGCTAATGATAAGAGACTTCTGCTGATGAGAGAGGAGGAAAATAAAGAGATGACTGAACACTGAAGAACACAAGAGGAGGACTTCAATGCCAGTTTTTTTTGACAGAGTGGCTAGCTTATACCAGATTAACCTTTCTGGTGAAAATAATAAAACAATTATAAAATCTGGATAAAATTTACCAATCCCCCAAAAAAAGATATAAAAACTGTAAAAGAAGTTAAAAGGTCATTATTAATAAATAAGGTTTCTCTACATCAAAAAAAATATGATGTAGTGTTTGATGTAGATGTAGATCTACAAAAAATATGATGTAGATGTCTAGTGTTTCTTGACAGAAAATCAGTAGGCAAAAATTAATTGAATTTCTACATATTAGCAAAAGCCACTTAGAAAATGAAATTTTAAAATACCATGTATAACAGTACCAACAAACATCAAATACTTAAGACAAAATCAAAGGAAACGTGTAAGACCTTTATAATACTGAGAGAAAATAAAGATCTAAACAAATGGAAAGATACACTTTATGGATTGGGAGAATTTTCAGTCATCAATTATCCCTCAAATTGGTTTATAGATTCAGCGCAATTCTAGTGGACTTTTTTTTGTTTGTTTTTTTCCTGGTAGAAAATGGCAAGCTCATTGTAAAACGTGTATGGGAAAGACCTGGAATAGTCAAGGCAGTAAGAAAGACAAACCTGGAGGAACTTATTTCAGATATCAATGTTCATATAAGCTTACCAGTAAGACAGTACTGTTATCAAGGTAAGTCTAGACAGACAGACCAATGGAACAGAATCAACAGACCTACACATATACGGCTATCTGATTTACAACAAAGGTTCTAGTCCAATTCAGTGGGAAAAGGATAGTCTTTTCAGTAAATGGTGCTGCGCCAACTAGATATGCATATTGAAAAAAAAAAAAAACCTTTACCCATAACCTCACCAAATACAAAAATTAATTTGAGATGGATTATAGATATAAATATGAATGGGAAAGCAATAAAACTTTTAGGAAAAAACTGGAGATTATTTTCATTACTTGTGGGTAAGGCTAATATTTCTTAAACACAATCTAAAAACATCCAAAAAGACCAATCAATTTGATTATATTAAAATTAGAAACTTCTGTATATGAAAAAACACCATTTAAAAAAAACAAAAAGGCTCACTAATCATTAGAGAAATGCAAATAAAAACCACAATGAGATACCACCACCTCACTCCAGTCAGAATGGCTATAATGAAGAAAACAACAAACAAAAAGTGTCGACAAGAATGTGGAAAAAAGGGAACCCTAGTGCACTGTTGGTGGGATTGCAGATTGGTGAAGCCACTATGGAAATCAGTATGGAGGTATCTCAAAAAACTGGAAATGGAACTACTTTATGACCCAGCAGTTCCACTCTTAGGTATCTATCCAGAGAAATCCAAGACGCTAATTTGAAAAAACATATGTACCCCTATTTTTATTGCAGTGCTATTTACAATAGCCAAAACTTGGAAAAAAATGAAATGCCCATTGGTAGACACCTGGATTAAGAAGCTGTGGTACATTTATACAATGGAGTATTACGCAGCTATAAAGAAGAATGAAATTGTACCACTTGCAATGATATGGATGACCTACAGAATATTATGCTAAGTGAAATAAGTCAGTCAGAGAAAGACAAATATCGTATAATCTCTTATATGTGGAATCTGAAGAACTGAATAAATGAGCAAAGTAAATAAAAATAGTCTCAGAGATATAGAGGAAAAACTGATGGTTGCTAGAAGGAAGAGGAGATAAGGAAGAAGGGGAAGGGATTAGACAGCGTAAATTGGTAACTACAATATTGCCACAGGGACATGAAAGACAGTTTGGGGAATATAATCAATAATGTAAAGATTTTGTAAGGTGTCAGATGGGCACATTTCTTATTAGGGAGACCACTTCATGGACGGTGTAGATGCCTGACCACTGCATTGTACACCTGAAGCTGAAGTTGAATAATACTGTATGTCAACTATAATTTTATATATATGTATATATAGTCACGGGATATGGAGTATAGCATAGGGAATAGAGTCAATGGAATTGTAATAGATATATACGATGTCCGAGGGGCAATAGATCGGGGGAGAGGGATTTTTACTTTGTGAGGGGTGAAATGTCTAACTAGTGCATTGTTTTGTACACCTGAAACTAATAAAAAAAACAAAATAAAAAGGCAATCCACAGACTGGAAGAAGATAGCTATATCTATTTAGATAGATATAGTGATATCTAAATTGATATACATCAGGTAAAGGCACATCTGGAATATACAGAGAATGCCAAAAAAATGTATACACATTTTAAGAAAGAAAAAACCTGTTAAAATTGTAATATTCAATATATACCAATAACAAAAGATGAATATAAGTCGTGTGTATATTTTTTTTGGCACCCCCAGAATAGAGAATTCTATCAAATCATTAAGAAAAAGACAGAAAACCTAAAAAAATTAAGCAAAAAACTTAGATTCACAAGGGAGGATATCTATATGGTTGATGAGAATATGAAAAGCTCATGATCATTTGTCATCAGGGAACAGCAAATTAAAAACACAACGAGACATACGAGTATAAAACCACCACAGTGGCTAAAATTAGAAAGAAACAATATGAAGAGCTGAAAAAGATGTGGAGCCCCTGGAACTCTCAGTCACAGCTGGTGAAAGGATAAATTTATACAACCACTTTTGAATACTGTTTGGCAGTATATATAGTAAGCCAATACACACCCAATATAGTATTCAGCAATACTACTCCAGTTCATATGCCACAGAAAGAAATGTTTATGTTCACCAAAAGATGTGTATGATAATATTCATAGCAGCTATTTCACAATATCCCAAAACTATAAACAAACTAAATGTTAACAAATTCTTACTCTATCTAGGAAACAGAATTTACTTTTTATTCCCTATCACACATTTTTAAAAAACTGAGTCATTAATGTAGAGAACCATTTCCTATAGAGGGGAGTCTATGTACTCTATCAAATAATTACTAGAAAAGCTACAAAAAAAGAGATGAAACTTAAAAATTGACTGTGTCACATAATATAGAAAAAGTGTACAATAATCCACCCAGAACACTTTTAAGAGGTTGTTTAAAATATAGTGTAACTTCATATAATGCTGTCACAAGGGAGCAAGGTTAATATCTACTTTCAACAGTTATCCACGTTATGGATAAAAAGGTTTCTTCCTATAACATAGTTAGAAAACACTATTTGGGATGTAGATCATAACGGCTCCTTTTCAATACACATAAAAAACATCCTCAAATACCAACCAAAATAACAGCAACAACAATAAGAACAAATACTTAAACATTAGTCCTTGCTATGTGCCAGGCACTGTTCTAATAATATTAACTCATTTAATTCTTATAATAACCCTGTGAGAACTTAAGTATCTCATTTAAAGCTAAAGAAACCGAGGGACAGAGTTTAAGGAACTATTCATAATCACACAGCTCATAGGCAAAATGAGGCAGATGGGCTCCAAAGTCCACTACTCTGCCCTACTGCCACTCAGTTAAAAATGAAATAAATTTGCTGGAAATTATAAAACAGTCATGGGAAACAGGTTAGAATGATGTTAAAACTAGCTAAAAAGATGCAGCAGAGTAAACTCTAAAAGCTGAAAAGAAACTAGGGTTTCTCCACCTTAGTAGTTTCTCAGAGTCGGGGTACAAGCCTAAGATCTTGATTTATATCTGACCATCGAAATAGCCTTAGAGTGATTTCAGAATACCCAAAGTCACAAAGAAAACATCCATCTGATTGTTCAGGTCTGGAATTCCTTTTAAAAGAATAGAAAGCATTGTGTTTCAGAAGTAGGAAAAAAATGTAAAGTGTCCTTATTGAGATCACCACTTTACAGAAATGCATTCATTTTAAATTATAAGCAGCCAATCAAAGACGTGATTACTATCATACTTCTTTTATGTTAATAAGAGGAACAGTTAGTAATATATTAACATTTAAAGAAGTGTTCACATTAAGAAAAGGTGAGGAGAGAGAAGTAGATGTGAAGTAGAACACAAATCCTAACATAGTTTTGCTACACATTTCTTCATTTGGACAAGACAGCATACTTAGGACATTCCTGAGACCTCTGTAATTTCTCAAATTCAAGAATACCTTCACAAAATACATTTTTCCCATATAATGATATATATAAAGTAACCGAAAGATGTATGTCCATTTCAGACCCTGAATGGAGGTTATTGTGACTAGGAGACAACAACAAAGACTCATTACATGGATGCTGAGTGATGTACTTTGCTCAATAGCTAAATAATTCACTCACACAGCAGCCTCTCTATCAAAGTAATTCAAATTCCTGCCATTTCAAAATCACCTTCAGGGCTGCTCATGAATTGTTCAAATCTATAATGTTAAATCTACTGTAAGACTTGTGCGGAGGATTTTTTTTTTTTTTTTAATTTTCTAGAACTGCAAATTCAAGGAGTTTTGATCCCCCATAATCTACAAAGATTTTATTTAAACCTATTTATTTTGATTCACTGCCAGAGGAAATAATTGCCATTACTTTAAGATTTAAAGCAGTGAATACTGTTTTAAATCTAACTGCAGCATCAAAATAACCTGAGAACTTAATTCAAAATCCAAATTCCCAGCCTCCCATCATAGAGCTAAAGAATGACAATCTGTGGGAGCGAGCCTGCAGGATCTGTAGCTTTAATAAGCTCCCAGAAAGGACGCCCAGTAAAGGACTTTATGCTGTCCTTTGAGACCACTGAGACATACTCAACACTTTCAGAAACTTGACAAAATTTAACCATTCATTATTTTTAAACCAAATTTTAACTTTGAGATAATTTTATAAATTTTCATCAAATAAACTTTATAATGCTAACATTTCAGTGATTTTTGAAGTTTACTTTTTATGTGTCCAAAATCAAAACTCATTTTATGTTTATAAAGCATAAGCAGTTGACACTTTTAATATAATTTAGTACCAGCTTCCAAACAATGAAATAAATACCAAAACCACCTCATTCATCCACTAATAATCCCCCAATGGCTATATGATCCATCTATTTCAGAATATACAAGTTGTACAAGCAATAGTTGAAAGATATGCATTCAAATGGAAGAAATATCACTTAGCATTATCATTGATTAGCTGTCACTGTGCCAGTCTACAGTTCATGCAAGGCCCTTTAGTACAATACTAAATCTTATAAATTACCAAAAGAGAAAATAAGAGTTTGTCATCTCTTAAAAAACTCAAGAATTCCTATGATTGACATCCAGTTCTTTTGTTACACCAGACTGTCTTTTAAAAAAATGTTTTCTTCTCATTTCTTTTACCCTGCATCCCTTTCTCTTATCTCCAAACATACCTCCCTTAACTCTTATTGACATCATTGTGAGTCACTTGTGTAATAAATTAAGTTAATATTTATAGCTTTGAAAGCCAAATTTCTTATACGTTAACAATAAGGTATTAAATTCAAGTAACTATATCTACCTGAAAAGAATGTATATCATTGAGAAGACCTTATGTTTACAGTGAATTTAATTAAGATGAGTTTATTTGGGACTTTCCAAATAAGGAAATAACCAGTTCTAATCAAATAAGAATAATGCCCAGGATAGAGAAGGATAAAATACTAACTCTCGAGTCATTCAGTAACCAACTGAATAAAAAGCAGAAAAGTAAACAGTGACCATGTTTAATAAAAGCTTTGAGATAAATTGTTTTGAAAGAAAAGCAACTTTTAAAAATTATTATATAATAATATTAACTGCCTTAGAAAGTTACCCTAAGAAAGTACACTACCTGGCAAAACAATTTGAAATCAGACATGAACCAAATGTTTTATATTTAAAATATAAGTAATTATCAGGATAAGAAAAATGTTTTACACTGCTTATTTCATAGATAAACCTTTTCATTAGATAGAATTTTAAATAAACAGCTTTTCCAATAGTAAAAATACAAACAGAAGACTAAAGAAGTCCTTTATAAACTAACATAGTGCAGTTCAGTAGAAATATTAAGCTTTCTCATTCATTCATTTTAAATGTGAAAACAAATGGAGAAACACATTTTGGAATACAATAGTTTGGACCTGGTTAAAACAAAACCCATGAAGAATGATGTTTGCTAGGTAGGTTTGATCAAAGATCTCTACATAAATTTATTATATTGTACTTTTTATTTTTCTAATAAAAACCTCATATGGAGAAGAATAAAATGTTCTATATGTAAACAGAGGTGACAAGTAAATTAATACATTGTGCATAAAGGATGATTATATTTTAGTTATTCTTACAATTTCAAAAAGTATTTCACTCACATTTAGTTAAGATTTCAGAGTTTAAAAAATTAAGATTAAGGTTTTCTAATCTGTTTTTTAAAATATAAAGCTACTAAATAAAAAAAATAAGATAAAAATCGAGTTCAATGAATAAATATTGTAAAAGTAAGTACTCTGGGATCATAACACTGACAACACTAATTATCTTTTCTAGTCTTGGCAGTTATGTTGCATACTGTTTGGGTGACTGATGGGATAATTTCACTTCATTTTCTCTCAGTTTATTCTGGGCCATGTAAGAGAAGAATATTAAAATAATTAACACCTCTAAACAAAGTACTTGATAAAGTTTTTAGTTGAAATAAAATGCTGAAAAAATAATCCTCAATTAACTAATACATGATTCTAGAGCAAATAACTAAACCATCTGCTAAAGGAAATCTTTGACTACGAATTTTTGATTTAAAAAACTAAGACTATGCAGCATTAACATAATTTTAGGACTTTTACATATTAAGACCATACACTTTCACAAAGAGCTCTTTTCATCAGCAGTGTGAGCTAGCATTACCTTAATTATAAAAAAACATGTGCCTATGTATTTTTATATCATTAAATGTTTTATTTATAAAAACAATCAGCAGAAATCTAAGTAGTCATAAACAGGAAAAATTATGATAAAACAAATTATTCCAATTCCTCACACCTAGAGACATTTTATTTAATTTACTGATAATGACCTTATATCCAAAAGAACACTAAAATATTTAAATTAATATTTAATCTCAAATAGAAATCTTCACCAATAGCAAATATATTACATCACTCAACTAGAAAAAGTATAAAAGACATTATTAATCAAGTTTTCTACTTGAACATTTTAATAAATTTTAAGTCACACATAGTTTATAATTTATATATGTCTTACATAAATTATAAGTCAAATAGCTAATACGGCTACATATTTTAAATAATTAATAGAAAGCATATTCTTTGCCTTGATCACCTGATTTTTGGTTGTTGTTTATAAAATTAATCACAGTTAGCAGGATAGAAATCGCTTTGAGCTTCATGAATGACATCCAAGAGATGGGAAAGGATTAGTTCTCAGTTGCTGCCAGTTATAGCGCCAGGTGGCTTTTTCTGCAGTGAAGGTGTTACCGATAATCCCATTACACTGGTACTAAATCTTGCAGACATCAAAATTATCACCAAGGTTCCTTTTCATCCCATCCTTTCCAAATGACTGGAAGTCGCTTCACCTGAAAGAAGTCAAATCCACATGCAGCTGCTGTTTTAGCAGGCAGCAAACTCCCTGAGAATGCCAGTCGTGATTCAATTTTGCTGTGCTGGTGGCCCCCTATTCCCTGTCCAATAATACATCTGTTAAAAAATCCTACAGCTACAAATCAAGTTTAATCCTACCAGGGACCTCATGTTGGTCTTGTCTTCCAAAAAGGCAGCAGGTTCTGCTGTCTATCTTTGCTAGCGTCTGGGGAATACCCTTTAAATCCCAGCCCTACTTAGAAGAATAAGCTAAGGATCACAAAACATGACCTCAAAAACCCTGATATGACTATATTCTGACCCAGAGGCATTCATTCTAGGTGAAGATTAGAACTTTGCATAATAAGATTACACAGCAAGTGAATGATATCAAGGGACTATCCATATGCAGCCGCCTGGTTTTCTATAGACAGCCTGTGCTCTGCAATATGCAGTGCAGACGAAAAAGAGCTTGGTCTTTCTAGCTGAAATAAAATAGATTCACATAAATTAGTTGGCCATTTCCAGATTCCTAAATCCCCTATTACATCTTTTATTGACAGCTCCTGTGAGGATAGCACAAATGTTATTCCTTTTTAGTCTGTGCTTCTATAACAATCATGCTCTGTAATTGAAATGTACATAGATTATGGCTCAAAATTAACATCTTGTTTGCTGTAATCTTGGATTACAATTCACTGTGTACATAATAAAATTAGGAAATCAATGGACGGATTTATCATCTCCAAGAAACTAGAGCTATTGTTTAAAGAGTAGTTTAACATTTTGTGCCAATGCTTTCAACGCAGAAATCTGCAGACAGAAGTCAATAAAAACTTAAGTGAGTGAGAGAATACAACAGGCATCAGCCAACATCTACATAAAAGTTAGATTACATAAAAATTAGCTAATTTCCCTCAAAATTTAGAAAATATGAAAAATTCACAGATCTCATGAACATACAATTTTCTCTCTAAACCATACTTGAACAAGAAGGTTAATTACATATAAGAAGGGCTCTACTTTTTATAAAGTACAGTAGCAGACTTTATATAAGTCGCCTTGATCATTTTATACGTTAAGATATATATATGAATCAATTTCAAATCAATTATAACTCAAGATTTTATAATTCTTAACTATATATTTTTAAAGTACTTAGTGAAGTAAATCCTCCTTATATTTGAATATATAGAGAGCATTTAAAATGTATAGAATCCTAGATATTTAGAAAACAATATGTTCAGCTTTTTTCTTCTAAGAAGTTTAAACCTACACCAGATCTAAGCAAACTTATATGAAGAGATTCATATACATTCATACTAACACCTATACAGAAAAATTCTAAGAATGAAAGGAGGAAATCTCAACTTTATATTGAAAAATAGGTATTAAGAATTGTCGTGGGATTCTTGTAAAACTAAGCTCCTTGGTATACTTATTTGACAAGTCTGATTTGCCCACGATTGCTGAGGAACCACATCCATAATATTATCCATTATCTCTTTATCATCACAATATCTTTCAGCATATCTGAACAATATCTGATAAGTACTCAGGAGTCAGGGGACATAATTCTGATTTTGAGTATTAATCAGACAAATATATACCAATAGTATCAGTGGTAGAGCTATGAAAAAAACTGTAATTTCAATCACATTGCACATGAATACTCTTTGATTACTTTGATTAGGATATTACTAGAAAAATAATGAGAAATGCAAAAAATACACATTTCTGTTATGATATTTATGAGTAATACTTTAGAGAGATACTGTTCAATAAAGTAGCCACTAGCTACATACTACTATTGAGCACCTGAAATGTGACTAGTCTAAATTGAGATGTATTGTACATATAAAATATACATAGGGCTTTGAAGATTTAGTACAAAAAAAAGTAAGATATTTTATATTGATTACGTGTTGAAAAGATAATATTTTAGATATAGTGAGTTAAAAACATGCGACTCTCATATTTCTATTGGACAGCACTGCTTTAGTAGATTACACATTTTCAATAATATATTCTTAAACTAACTGAAATTGCATAATAAAAATACTAAAGCAAAGGGTTATTATGGAAGAACAAACATTCTAGTGTTAAATTTGATAGATAAGCCTAGCAAAGAAACAACAAATGCTGTTATTTTAGCATCTATTTCATATTTCTAGCTTAAGGGCAGTGAAGGAGAAGGAACCAACTAAATCACCGAAGATCATGTACCAAAAAAGAATGATGTTTTATAGTTACAAAAATGCTTTAGTCCAGTAAGCATGGGTTTTTAGAAAAAGTACATCTTGGGCAAATTCATAAAAGAATACTATAGTCTGTGTGTTACCCCTCATTGAGTCCAACAGACAGCAACTTCAAAAAACATGTCTGGATCAAGCAAGGGCCATGATTTTTTCCCTAAGGTGCTATGTAACTGTTTATATTCAAATTTTAAAAATACATCATAAGTAATAACTATAGAGATTTGAAGCATTTAGTACATTTCAGAACTTCAGCAGAATGAAAAAGGTCAATTTTATAAATTATTAAAAGCTGCTTTTCCACTAGTCTTCGCATCATATCCATCAATGTAGGTTTTCAAAAAAATCCATTCATGAAAAGTTTTACAGAAACATGAAAAACTGTAAATAGTTAAAAAATAAAACATACACCTAATTTAATTCAAGAAAGTTAATGGCAGATTTAGTATGACCACAGACAATTGATACTATGCGTCAACCTTTGTCATACATTGGAGTATTATTTCAATACAAACAATAGCACATAAAGTATTAACTCATTTAAAATTTGATTTTTCATAATTATTCTTTTATAATATTTATCTAAAATACTAAGACTAAAGATGAAATACGAGTATCAATAAATAAGATGGATAATATCTAAATCAGTTATTTATGACCTAATCATGCCACTTTTTCCTAGCCTTTTAAAGTTATATATTTCTTTCCTTTGGGTACATATGTGATACTTGTAACCAAGTACATGGTTACACTTACACACACACACACACACACACACACACACACACACAAATAATAACAATAAAAAAACTTTCTAACCATCACTATGAGAGCAATGATATTCAGTCTAAGTTAATCCCCAGACATCCAAATTCACGAATAAAAATTCATCAGTTTTAAATACACTGAGCCTATTAAGCAAGAACAAAAGCATATGCACAAAAGAGCTTTTAATATATTTCAAAGCCCACAAGAGCCATGGTCTCATTAAAATTATAAATTACACAAACATGGAATGAAGATTCAAACTGCAGTGCAGCTAAGCAGATTACAGAAAACCCCGCGTTCCATATGATAACACACCATGGCCCTCCCAGATGGGGGCTTGGAACAAAAAGGCCATCACCACAGCTAGGGAAAACCTCCTTGTGATCTCTGATTTCTGTTCAGCAGATGACAGCCAAATAATATGTTGATTATTCTGTTTGTGCTGCTAAGCTTGTAAGATGGAATAAAAGCGATATGATCTATTGTGAACCCAATGCTAATGTGTTGCTCCACTCATAAATAATATACTGAATTTATTTTGAAACTATCTTTTATCTGAATTTTAGGTTTTAAATTCATGAATTAAATAAAAGCCAGGATAAAATATTACTTAATTTGATGCTTTAAACTAAAAAATGTAGAAGACAAATGAAAAATATCTAAGTGGTTAGTTAAAAGTCAAGTACAATCACCTTTCTTTAATTTCAGCACTGTAATCAGAGAAAAAATACATTTTTAAATAGGCAATTATTCTCATTAAGAAATGTAAATGCAAAATTATGTATTATGAAGTTAATAATATACATTATTGACAAGATAAAAACTAAAATAAAAAATCTTCTGCAACACAAATAATAGCACATACTCAGAACATATATCTCAAATATTTCTGAATAAAATGTATCACTGAAGGCCTAATGAATGTTCATAACATGTACCAAATTGACGCTCACAAGATCTACTCAAAATGAAAATAATTAAAAAGAGCGTCTAAAAATAATTCTCAAATAGCCATTATATTTCATATTGCTTTAATGCCAAAAGTTAAAACCTAATTTTCCCCTCAATTAGATATCCTAAACTTTAACAGAGTGAACTGTATCCAAATGAGGTAACTGGGATCGTGTCTGTAAATACTTTTACATTTTTTATATAAAAATACTTTTATAATTTTATATTTCATGAATAAACATTTTTATGAATACTAGTATTGTTAAAAATATTGAAAATGATAACACTTATTTTCCCACCCCAGAAATTCTTCCCTGAATAATCTAGTAGATTCTTTTTAAAGGCAAACAAAATAAACAAAGCAGTACATTAAAGCTACAGTTGAGGCAAACATAGATAAACACATTGTTTTCTTAAGAGAGTATTTTGTTAAAAGTACATAATTATGGTCATTAACATAAATCCACCTCCTTTTTCTGTCTAGAGATACAGATTCTTGAGTTGAAAAAGCAGAGCAAAATTGCCTAAAACGAAAATACAGTCTAAAATTACAGATCTAAAGGTAACACAAAAACACGTTTCGAGAGTAAGAGAACAGAATATCCTTGGAGTATACAGATACTTCTTAAATAAGATGTAAAAAAACATTAAACATAAACGACAAACTGGACTACTTTAAAATCATAAACATCTGTTCACCAAAAGCACTATTAATAATTGAAAGGGCAAACCTCAGGGCAGGAGAAATGTTTGCAATACCTATATTCAGTGAAGAACTCACACATATTCCAAATATATGAAGAACATCTACAAAGAAAAAAAAGACAGCCCAACAGAAAAGTGTGCAAAGGAGGTGAACAGGCACTTCACAAAAGAGGATCATGAAATAGGGAATATACATATGAAAAGGTATTCAACTTCATTTATCATCAGTGAACTAGAAAGCAAAACAATAATGGTTTACTATTTTATACACACCAGAATTTGAAAAACAAAAGAGGTGAAGCGAAGAATCGAGTGTTAGCGAAGAAATGGAGCAACAAGAACTCTCACATCAATGTAAACTAATACAACCATTTTAGAAAACTGTTTGGCAATATTGGTTGAAGTTGGACGTATATATACTTATGATCCAGTAATTTTGCTTCTAGATATATCCTCAAAAGAAACCCTCAAATATATCAATCAAGAAATATGTATTAGAATGGTTATAGTAGTGTTGTTGTATTGAAACCCCAATGTCCATTAACAGAATGGATAAAAAATAGTTGTGATATAATCATACAATGAAATGCAGCAAAATTAACATAGTACAACTACAGGCAACAATGTCGATGAATCTCAAGACATAAAGCTGAGCAAAGGAAACCAGACATGAAATAGACTGTTTAATTCTATATATAAAATACAAAAACAAGCAAAACTAATTATGCTATCAAAAGTCAGCGTAGTGTCGTGGTTATCCTGGTGCAGGAGGGAAACAAGTGACTGGAAGGGAGCGTGACGGTGTCTTTCTAGAGTGCTGATAATGTCCTTTTTCTTTATCTTTATCCGGGCGCTCGCTGCTTACATGGGTGTATTTGGCTTCCAAAAAATTCACTGAGCCATCATTTATAATATATGCACTTTTCTGTATATAGAGCTCTCTTCAAAAAGTCAGTTTTACACACAAATACACAGATATACAAAGGTAGTCAAAATCTTTGTCACAAGAAATTTAGGAACAACTGCCATATACAGAGGGTGCCAAAACAATGTATAAACATTTTAAGAAAGGAAAAAACTATTAAAATTTTAATAGTCAATATATACTGATGACAAAAGATGAACACAAGTCACGTTTGACTTCTGCAATTACAAGAGGTGCTCAAAGTGGTCACCATCAGTGTAATTTTAATACAGTTTTTTCCTTTCTTAAAATGTGTGTACATTTTTTTTTCTCTGTATGTAATCTAAAAGAAAAAAGTAAGGGTTCTGATACTACTTACTTGAGTAATCAAATTTTCAACTCAATAGCTGAGATAAGTTCCTGTACTCAAAAATGGAGGAGGAACAGCCAATGAGCCTGTTATCGTCTCCCATTCTCCAACCTACAATACCATATTTTCAGAGATATCTGGCCTTTGTGTCAGAAGTGGCTGCTGCTGCTGCTGTTGCTATTATGACAGAGCTTCTAAAACAGTCTCAGGACTGAAATGTTGTCGTTATGTGGGAAACTAAAGTCTCACAGAAGAAAAGACAGTACAAAGAAAATATATTTGCCATTGCCCCCTTGCCCTCAAATTTCATAAAATTTTATTTTTAATTATGAAAGCTTATTACTTAGTTTAATAGGAATCTCTTGAAAAGTTTTACTTTACTTTTCAATGAAGGTAAAGAAAATATAATTAATTCATTAATATCAATATCATACCAATTAAATGAAATTCCATGATAATATAACAAACTATGTATCTCATTATCTCCCACTTAAAATATTTCCCTTATTTTTATACTGGAATCAACACATGATTTACAATACTGTTGTTCTCATTTTAAAAGTATACTTTAAGAAATAAGCTAAACAGATTATCAAAAGACTACAGAGTTCATTTTTAATTTGTATAACAAATATTTATTCAGTGCTTACTATCTGTTAAGCTCTGGGGGTAGATGAGTAAAACTGGCTAATTTTGTGAAAATTTAGTAAGCTTATCCCATTCTCTCTCATTTGATTTACAAATAAAATGACTTTTAACTAGCAACACATTCACATATTCAAAAATTAAAACAATCTAAGAGATATACAGTAGAAGTCCCTTCTACTCTGTTTTCTTCACCCATCGGCACACAGGATTTACATTTTCTATACCCTTCCAGATTTTATTTATGCAAATATAAGCATCTCTAAACATATATTTTATTCCCCTTCCTTTTACACAAAAAGTAGTTTACAATCCACTGTTTTAACTCTGCTCTTTTCAAATGACAATGTATGTTTGAAAATCTTCCAACTCTGCATGTAGAGAACACTTTCTTTTTTTTTTATAGCTGTAAAGTATTTCATTGTATAGACATACCACAGTTCATTTAATAAGTACCCTACTGGTAGACATAAGGGGTGTGTCCAGTGTTTTGCTACTACGGCGAAAAAGCTACAATGAAAACTCCCGTGTATATGTTATTTTATAGATACACAAGTATATCTGTAATACATTCCCAGAATTGGTACTGAGACAAATGTATGAATGCATTGGTCTTTTTCTAGAAATTGCCAAATTATGGGGGTTGTGTCATTTTGCATTTCCACCACATATGGATCTCAGAAGTATCCTAGAAAAAGCTATTCCTCTCTTTGGGCCTCTAAGATATTTTGTTCATTGGGCAAATTCTCAAAGATGTTCTCATTGCAAAAAACTACATGACGCTGCTTATTTTTTTCCCCTAAATGCATGTGCAAAATTTGTTGACTTAGTAACTTTAAGAGCAAATGAATTTTCAAACATAAAAAAATTTCACTGACATAAGAACTTACTTGGGATAGCAGGTTAATCTTTAATCTTCGGATAGCAGTTGTCTACCTTCCCAATATCTCCTGTCATCTAAAAACAAATATAACCCGCCACCCGTTTTTCAAATTTTTGTTGAATAGTTTGTAATTGAATAGGCAGTCAAAAATGCATTTCACTTTAAAATGAATGTCGTCCTGAAGACTTAAATGTTTCCATGAAATCAAATTTGTGTTATTTCTGTATTTTCCTTTAAAAAGCTATCATTTAAAGGTGGTTTAATCTTTACGACTGCCATCTTCAATAGGTAGTATTAATACATTGTTTTTATTTCACTGCCCATCCTATCAAATATTTTATAATTAGAAAACAACCACTTAAGTCCACTGGATTTCCTATTTGAAGGAATCCGTAAGTAAATCCAGTTGCATTATCACTTTTCTGTAAGAGAACATGTACATGATAGTTTTTATTTCCCACATAAGAATATACTTTTATATGCAATCTATGTGTCATTTCAATCATCCAGACATTGGTTGGAAAAAAATCTAAGCCCCTGAAACAAAGTGACTAGCCAGCTGCTGACCCCAAAGTAAATTTTAAAAAGATGCCACCCATTCTATGCCTTTAGTAAGTAGATGGAGTAGAATCATACTTAAGCTCTCACCGAAGCAATGTATAACGTTAGGCAAATGTTCATTTTACTATTAGAATCAATATAATGCACTCACAGCGAAATATAAGAATTACCTAATATAGGTAAAACAAAACAAAACAAAAAACCAACAAACAAAACACATCACAAGTAGCACCCACGACATAAAAGCTTATCAGTCTAGTACAATTTAAGAGAACGGTCCTACACAGCATAACCATCTCTGAGGAAACCACATAAATTCTGTGAAATGACTCATGTTCACAATGACAACTCTGAGCCCCCAAAACAAAACAAAACCTTAAATTATTCTTAGTGTGTCCTGCTTAGGAAAACAGAAGGGTAAATTTTACATTTTTAGAAGCATCTTAGAAAAATATTCTGATAGAAGAAATTTTGACACATTCAATTATCCACAAAATTAGCAGATGAGGAATATAGCATTTGTTAACAATAGCCCAATGGATGAAGAATTACTCAAAATAAAATTCTCACTCAAAGTTAGAATATACAATGGCTGCCTTTTGCTGATGAACTGTGATAAAGTGCATTTATACTCTGGGGGCTTTAAATATACCATTCCCTGTGCTAAGCCAGTTCTTGGTTCATAGTCAAAAGAATATCTGATAATTTCTGAAAGCTCGTCAAATCAAGCAAATTTTCCACTTAAATGGCTGGACACTCTCAAGAAAATATCCTGATTTCACTTTTCACTTTGTTTTCTTTAAGTTGTGATTGTCAAGTAGATAGGTTGGTCTGGTTTCTAGCTCCAACTTGCTAAATGACCTTGTTCAAGTAAATCAATCTCTCTAGCCCTCCTTCGTTTCTTCAATAAAGTGGTTATAGAAAACATGACCTGATAGTAATTAAGAAATGTGCTAATAAAGTAAAACAAAGAGTTACTGCATTAGGTCCTTTATTATATTTACATATCTATACATATGCTATTTAAGCAATCACGAACTATAGGCCACTTTACCATATATTTAATGCCGACAGTAAAATTATAATCACTTCAGAATCTTTTCCAATATTTAATGTGTTACTCTCATGATACAACAAATTTCTCATGTATTCACTTAAACTAATTTAAAATACCACTATAATCAATTCTCTTTAACCTGAAAATGACTTTTTCCACCTGACACATATAAAAAACAACACATGAAATATAAAAGAACGTTCATGGCAATGTCATTTATAATAGCCAAACAGTAGAAACAACCCAAACATCCACCAACAACAGAACAGATGAATTCTGCCATATTCATTCCAAAGTAATATACAGTAATGAAAATAAATGAAATAAAACTACATGCAACTACATACATGATTTTATAAACATAATGCTGAGTAAGGGAAGAAAGAATACATACGATTCCCGAAAATGGCACTCACCAGCCAGTCCATCCACATGCCATGCCACCCGGTACCCCAACCGGAACACCAGAGCCGAGCCAGCATCATGGTGTCACCAGTCCTAAGGGAAGCACGAAGGCCGGTCACAGTGTCCAGGTTCAGGTCAGTGTCCAACATGAGTGATGAGTTTGGCTCTCGGGTCTGGACTTGAGCGCCGCCACCCCAGCCCCCTTCCTGTGCCTGTGCCCAACCACAGCTGCCACACTCCAGGAACTGCTTGAAAAAGGACAAAGCACGCTGGCGCTAAAGCGCATGGGAGCTCCATGGAGAGCAAGGACTTCTTCCAGCTATTGGAAGATGACGCATGCCTGATGGGGCTGGGGCGCAGCTGGAGCTCCAGCAGGAGTGGGGGCTGTCACATGACCTGGGCTGGGAGAAGCCCAAGCGCAGCAAGGATGTCACCTTCATCGCCCTCAACACATACAAGCAAAACCCTCAAGACCTCTTTGGCAGCCTGAATGGCAAAGCCACATTGTACAAGCTCTCCTCCATGAGCTGTGACTTTCAAGGACTTGGCCCAAGAGAAGTACTCAAGGAGCAAATCCAGCTGGACCTGCATGCTGCTGCAAGGCTTGGGCCATATATCCTGGGCATTTCCTCCACCCTTCATCATGCAATGGAGCGGGCTGGGCAGTGGCAGTGGCAGCAGCAGGGTCACCTCCATCCCTACTGAGAAGGGGCTCTGAGCTCTGCCCCCACACTTGTTCCAACAGACACACTATGGGGACTGTGACAGTGTCAGTTTGGGGACTAGATACTCACGTGATGTCCCCCACTGTCCTCGGACTGCATTACAATAGGCCCCATCAGCATAATGCCTTCCACCCCTAGCCTACACCCTTTCCTGAAGAATGCGGTCCCTTCCTAGCCATCTTGCCAGCCTCACACTTATTCTAAAATACCCCAAACCTGTCCCCAGGCACCCTGATCTCACCCTGATTGCTGCTACATCTGAATTCCTCACAACTCCTCCTACCCCTAAGCTCCCCAGTACACTGAAGACAGCCCTCTCTGAGATCTCCTTCTTCACACCCTTCCCCCGCAAAACAACAAACACATTTCCAATAAGAATGTTTGCAAAAAAAAAAAAAAAGAATACATATGATTCCAGAAAGGATAAAAAGAGATAAAAAGCAACATATTGCTGAGGAATACATATAAAAGTGGTAAAGTCATAGAGAATTATATAAATAATTACCATAAAAATCAGGACACTGGTTACCTCTAAAGAAAAGGAAGATTAAATCAAGGGTTTCTGGGATGCCAATAATGATCTATGGAAACATGGATGTTTGCTATATACTTAATCATTTTACTACACATTTATGGTACTATATGAGGTTATATTTCACACTAAAAATTTTTAAATTATATATTTTCTGAAATAATATATTCTTGCAGAGAAGGAAGAGAGGGCTTCTTTTTGCTAACAATTTTATTTTCTTGGTGTACATGGCTACTTATTATTGCAATATTTTAATAATAATGAACAAGTTGCTATGCCTAATTCTCCATAATCCTAACTAAGAGTACATTTCATAGGCTTTCCCAATGGCTATCAAAAAAGTACCAGGCTGTTAAAGAGTATAAAATCAGTTATCCTGCTAAATCCTTGCTTAGCTCAATGTTTCTGTCACTTTTTCTTCAAGAAAATGTATGATTACTTTCAAAAAAATCTACATTACATCCGGGCAACAGTTTTATACAGGATACACTTCAAAAAATATATTTCAGCTCAAAAGTAGGAAGAAAAACACTTTTAACTCTCACACATTTTCAAACAATTTGGGGAGCACCTGTGCATGCCTATAATGTGAGGGTTCATGATAAGACTGACACAGACACGACACTTGAGGTCCAACCCAAGGTCATGCTGTGTATCATTCACTGTGTGTACCAGAAAACATGATAGTTGGATTATAGGATGCTATACAAAACAAGTTACACTTAAAATCCACTGTATAAAATGTAACGTAGGGTTACTCATTCTAATTAGACCCAACAATGCCTAATTTAAATTACACTGGAGCTGTTTTAAATATTTGCTTTAGAAAAACAAAAGTACAGGAAGGGAATTTGATTTATTACAAGAGATAATAATAGTAATTATAATTTAAAAACTGACTTAAATTACAAACACACACACAATTTAGAAAATCCTAAAAGGTCCATCACCTACAAGCATCCTTCAATGTATAACTTTTAGATGCCACCAAACAGGAAGGAGACAATGAAATTGAGAAGCAAGACTGTGAGCACTTTCATCCTGCTCCAGATATCAACACGATGGCAATGGTATCCCTCAGGATGGTAAGAAAGTTGCTTTTGTTGTACACGGCTGTTTTCTTGTGAATGCTGCTGAGGAGTCCCATCCCTAGCGGGTCCAGCTAATCAATTATTTGCCCATCTATTAAGTGCCAGCTTTAAAAAATTACAGTGTCCAGCAGGGAGCAGCATTACAACATTCATAAGACTTAACTCGAACATGAACTGGACGGAAGAAAAAAGGAAAAAAGCCCACTTACCATAGGTCTGTTCTACAATACATTCAATTTTTAGGGTAGTTGCAGGGCTTCCAGAAAAAAACATCTAAAGCATGTCTCAAAGCATATATGGGTAATCCACGGTTTCTGGATTCCTAAGGCAGAAAATCAAAATTATTAGGTAAAGGCTTCTCTTAGCCATGTTAAGTTGAATTAATATATAACATGACTAAATGTCTCTCAGTTGTTAAGATGTGGCTTCCTCTTTAGCAGGTCAATGGGAGTTTGAATCAAATACTCAATGAAATTTTGGATTAAATGATTTTTAAAAACCAAAATAATAAAGTCCTTTATCAGGAGGGAATTTAAAGTAGAAGTAGGTGACATAATATATTAATCAATCTAATCAATCTATAGAGAACTGTGTTCAGGCCTTAAAAAAGTAGATAAGCCAATCATACACAGTTCTGATATACCAAATTCCTCTAAAATTTGCAGGTAATAGGGAGGACATAACATTCATTTCTACATGTCAGCATGAATAATCTGAGGTTAATTTTAAGCATGAAAAGGCAAAGAAGTAGTCTGTAATGCTGGTGTGTTAAAGACTGATTAGCTAGATATTTACTGAATATGAAGAATGCATATTGTGGAAAAACCATGTGAGAAGTAGTATGACAAAAGTAAAATATATTACTGTCTTGGATATCAAAACCTGTCTCATATTCAACTATAATAACTTGATGTCAATCATTATGACTGAAAAAAATGTCTTAGCCCCATTTTTATTTGAAATATTAAAATTCTGCTTTATGTTTATGTGCGACATTTGAGTGTCTACACTGAAAACTAAATTTTTGCCATTAAAAGAAAATAACAGCATATGAACATGTATCTTAAAATACATAATTACATCTAATTGACAGTACACAATATCAAATATCAATATATCAATATGTGAATAATATATTCATTTGAAATTTAATTAATATGTAAAATAGTGCCTACTATTTTCTTCTGGGAAAATGACATGAGAACCTTGAGTGTATGTTATCAAGACTACAGTGACTCTAACAATATATTATTAATTTGACTGAAGCTATTTATTATATATTAATATTCTGCCCTTTCTCATTGTTATTCATGATATTGTTTCTTATCTTTTGTTCTCCTTAAAGTCTTCCTCTTATCCTATTTGCCTTTGCTATAGTACATGTCACTTTTCTGATACTTGCTTATTTCTGCCAATCAATCTTCCCTCTCTTTAGTGTTTCAACCCCAATTTTTGATTTATTCAATCTCTCTTTATGACCCTACCATCTTTTCTCTTTAAATCTTAGGACTCTTAAAAGTTGAGTTTTTTTTCTTTTTTCTATAATACCAGTCTGCTTAAATATATTCTTTCACCCATTTACAGGCACTGTACTTGATCTTAACGATCTCACATGATGGGAAGACTCAAGTAAATGTACTTAAGTTATATTGCTGCTGCTTGCAA
Organism: Rhinolophus ferrumequinum; assembly: GCF_004115265.2. Lineage (NCBI taxonomy): Eukaryota > Metazoa > Chordata > Mammalia > Chiroptera > Rhinolophidae > Rhinolophus > Rhinolophus ferrumequinum. The sequence continues at coordinate 25,804,683 of NC_046294.1, read as the reverse complement.
ATATAATTTTTCCTCTGAATTATTTAAATATTTGAAAAACTCATTAAACATTTTGGAGTTAATCTTGAAACACCCAAAAATCTCAAGGAAATCTAACCTCACAAACTCATTCCAGTCAATTTGAGACCATCACTATTCTAAAAAAAGAGGTGATTTCGGATCTACTACATTGGTGTGAATACTAATACTTTTTTTTAAGTCAATAGAACTTTAGTGTTGTTTATTCAATGTGCATGCACATGTGTATAATATCCTCATTAAAAAGCAAGGTCACATTATAACAACCTCCCATTTCTAATGTACATAATAAAGTCTGAAAAAAGTGTTTTCCCTATTCAGCACTAATATGATTAACATAACAGTGTTAGTACATTATGAAATAATCTCATAACAAAATATGCACAAACCTAGAGAATATTTTTAAATTATAGATTATATAACACATTTATAATACACTTACCCAAAAAGAGATTGTAGTGTTTAGTGAACCCACAATGTCCCAAATTCACATCCACCTGAAACCTAATAATGTGACCTTATTGGGATACAGGGTCTTTGCAGATATAATTGAAGTAAGGATCAAAATGAGATCATACTAGATTAGGGTGGGCCCTAAATCCAACAAGAGTGTCCTCACAGGAGACAGAAAGGACACACAGAGAAAAAGACAACGTGAAAATGGAAGCAGAGATTGGAGTTATGCTGCCACAAACCAAAGAACAAGAGGAGCCACCAGAATCTGGAAGAGGCAAGGAAGGGTTCTCCCCTAGAGCCTCTGGAATAAACGTGCCTCTGCTGACACCTTAATTTTGGACTTCTGGCCTCCAAAACTGTGACAAAGTAAATTTGTGTTGTTTTAAGCCACCAAGTTTGTGGTATTTGTTATGAAAGTCCTAGGAAATTAATATAAATTTTAGTACTGGGAAGTAGTGTACTGCTGTAACAGATAACTAAAAATAAAAAAGATTGAAGAGACTGCTAGTAGAAATAGAGATGTAAAGGAGATTCTGGTGAAGGCTCAGAAGGAAGTGAACAAGATGGCAGAGAAAACTTTTAGAGAACATACATATATATTGTTAGGAATAGAATGTTGTAGAAATATGAATATTAAAAGGCTTCTGTTGAAGTCTTAAGAAGGAAACAAGGGGAAAGAAAGCAATCCTTGTTATAAAGTAGCAGAAAACTTGGCTGACGTGTGTTCTACTGTTGGGTGAAAAGTAGAACTTGTAAGCAATGAACTTGGGTATTTAGCTAAGATTTCCAAGCAATGTGTTGAAGGTGTGTACTGATTTCTCCTTGATGCTTATAGTAAGTAATTTGAGACAAAAGAGAGAAATTGAGGTACTGTTAAGCAAAAAGAAATTGACACCAGATAATTTGGAAAATTCTCAGCTTATCAAGATTGTAAAAGATGCTAACATCACAAACATTAGGGAAACGCAAATCAAAACCACAATAATATATCACTTTAAACTTACTAGGATATCCAAAAAACAGAAAATAACCAAAGTTGCTGAAGATGTGGAGAAATTGGAACCCTGGTGCAAAATGGTTCAGTAACGGTGGAAAACTCTTTGGCAGTTCCTTCAATAATTATGAAGGATAACTGACTTTAAAAAAAAAAGAATATCTGCTTGACAGGAATTTGGGCTCCAAAGTATGGTGTTTGGAAACCTAGGATAGATCCTCCTTATTTGGCTATTAGATAAAATCCCTACCTATCTGCTTGCTCTGTTTATCCACTGAGCAAAGCACACCAATAAATAAGTCTTACCTACCTACAAGGAATTCCCCATCAATATTCTTTCCATTTAGGGTAAAAACATTCTAGGGAAAAACAAGAGAAAATCCCCTCCAGTTAGTTATATTATTCAATTGGTCATATATCAATATGAATGGACAACCAAGGATCACCTATATTTAAAGAAACCACAAGAAGGAAAAAGGCAGCCCACGACGGAAAACAGATGAAGCAACTCTGGAGAAATGAGAGGTAATTCAGGGAGGGGGAAAAAAGGAAAAGAATTCCATTTAACATCTTCCAAGGTTTTCGATAAGATATTGCACCTATGAAACAAGAGGCATATGAGAGTAGAATTAAAAAGAACAAAGAGTAGAGTTTAAAAAAATTTAAAATGCAATGCCTATCTACCATCTCCTCCCACATACAAAGAAATATAAAAGTTGGAATAGAAGTTGAAGAAATAGTAACAACTCAAGGAGAGTAATAGTCTCTCTTTAAAAGTTGCAGGAGATTGAACAAGGGGGCAGCTGTCGGGATCTGTCTTCTTCACAAGACACATTTACACTGAAGCAACCATGTCTAAGGGACCTGTAGTTGACATTGATCTGGGCATCACCTACTCTTGTGTGGGTGTCTCCCAACACGGAAAAGTGGAAATAATTGCTACTGATCAGGGAAACCGAACCACCCCAAGTTATGTCGCCTTTACTGATACTGAACGATTGATCGGTGATGCTGCAAAGAATCAAGTTGCAATGAACCCCACCAACACAGGTTTTGATGCCAAACACCTGAATGGACGTAGATTTCATGATGCTGTTGTTCAATCTGATATGAAGCATTGGCCCTTCATGGTGGTGAGTGATGCTGGCAGGCCCAAGGTCCAAGTAGAATACAAGGGAGAGATAAAAAGTTTCTAACCAGAAGAAGTGCCATCTATGGTTTTGACAAAGAAGAAGGAAATTGCAGAAGCCTACCTCAGGAATACTGTTACCACTGCTGTCGTCACAGTACCTGCTTACTTCAATGACTCTCAGAGAGAGGCTACCAAAGACGCTGGAACTATCGCCGGTCTCAGTGTGCTTAGAATCAGTGAACCAACTGCTTCTGCTCTTGCTTATGGCTTAAACAAAAAGGTTGGAGCTGAAAGAAATGTGCTGATCTTTGACTTGGGAGGTGGCACTTTTGATGTGTCAATTCTCACAATTGAAGATGGAATCTTTGAGGTCAAATCTACAGCTGGAGACACCCACTTAGGTGGAGAAGACTTTGACAACCGGATGGTCAACCATTTCAATGCAGAGTTCAAGTAAGTGCAAGCATAAGAAGGACATCGTGAGAACAAGAGGGCTGTCCGTCGCCTCCGTACAGTTTGTGAACATGCTAAGCGTACAGTCTCTTCCAGCACCCAAGCCAGTATTGAGATTGATTCGCTCTATGAAGGAATTGACTTCTATACCTCTATCACTCGTGCCCGATTTGAAGAATTGAATGCTGACCTTTTCCGTGGCACCCTGGACCCTGTAGAGAAAGCCCTTCGGGATGCCAAGCTCGACAAGTCCCAGATCCATGACATTGTTTTGGTGGGTGGTTCTACCCGTATCCCAAAGATTCAGAAACTCCTACAGGACTTCTTCAATGGAAAAGAGTTGAATGACAGCATCAACCCTGATGAGGCTGTTGCTTATGGTACAGATGCCCAGGCAGCCATCCTACCTGGAGACAATGTGAAAATGTTCAAGATTTGCTGCTGTTGGATGTCACTCCTCTTTCCCTTGGCAGTGAAACTGCTGGTGGAGTCATGACTGTCATCATCAAGTGAAATACTACCACTCCTACCAAGCAGACACAGACCTTCACTACCTATTCTGACAACCAGCCTGTTGTTCTCATTCAGGTTTATGAAGGTGAGAGGGCCATGACCAAGAATAACAATTTGCTTGCCAAGTTTGAGCTCATAGGCACACCTCCTGCACCTCGAGATGTTCCTCAGATTGAAGTCACTTTTGATATTGATGCCAATGGCATCCTCAATGTCTCTGTTGTGGATAAAAGTACAGGAAAAGAGAACAAGATCACCATCACTAATGACAAGGGTCGCCCAAGCAAGGAAGACATCGAGCGCATGGTCCAGGAAGCTGAGAAGTACAAAGCTGAAGATGCGAAGCAGAGGGACAAGGTGCCTTCCAAGAATTCACTTGAATCCTATGCATTTAACATGAAAGCAACTGTTGAAGATGAAAAACTCCAAGGCAAGATCAATGATGAGGACAAACAGAAGATTCTTGACAAGTGCAATGAAATCATCAACTGGCTTAATAAGAATCAGATTGCAGAAAAGGAAGAATTTGAACATCAGCGGAAAGAGCTGGAAAAAGTCTGCAATCCCATCATTACCAAGCTGTACCAGAGTGCCAGGAGGGATGCCTGGAGGCTTCCCTGGTGGTGGACCCCTCCTTCTGGTGGTGCCTCTTCTGGACCCACCATTGAAGAGATTGATTAAGCCAACCTTGAGCATAACTTTGTCATTGTTCCACACAAAATATGGAAGGACCCAAATTTGTAGCAAATTCACAGCAGTTTTAAAGTTGTGCTGCTATATACTAAAAAAACTGGGCATTCTTAATACTTGAATATGGAATATGTGCACAGGGAAAGGAAATAATGATGTACTTTATAAGCACTGTATTGTAAAGTGAAAAATGCAATGTCTGAAATAAAACTATTTAAAATTGGCACCAAAAAAAAAAGTTGCAGAAACACTCCTCTCTCCCCTCCAACACACACACACACACACACACACACACACACACACACATGAAAAAAAATAACAGAAAGAACCCAGGGAATGCAGAGCAGGAAAAAGAAAAGTATATATCCCCTAGCCACATCTTTTATCTAGAGCAGAGCTTGTCAAACTAGGGACCATCAGCCAAATCCAAATGACTCCATTTTAGCAAATAAGGTTTTACTGGAACACAGCCATGCTCATTCATTTACAAGTTGTCGATGGCTGCTTTTGTGCTACAGCAGCAGAGCTAAGTCACAACAGAGACCACATGGTCTGCAAAGCCTAAAACATCTACTATTTGGTCTTTTACAGAAAATGTTTGCCAAATCTTGATCTAGAGCTATGCTGTCCAATATAGTAGCAACTAGCCCAATGTAGTGTTTAAATTTAAGTAATTAAAATAAAATTTAAACTTCAGTTCTTCAGTTATATTAACCACACTGCAAGTGCCCAATAGCCACATGTATTTAATAACTATTGTACTAGACAGTGTAGATTTTGTGACATGTGAAAATTACATGAGATTCCACCAACACAGGAAGTTCTACTGGACAGGGCTTATCTGGAAATTACCATAATAGATTACCAGAACTGTATTTTAATTCTTGTTTTAAAAAAAGTACTATAATGAAGAAAAGAAAAAAACCTACGAGAAATGAAGCAGTAAGAAAGATTAAATTCAGAAAAAGAAATTAGCAATATTAGAAAAGGTAATAATGCATATAATCTAAGATGTCATTCCATGAAGAGTACCACTAAAATATATTTTCACATATTTCAAAGTTAATATTTTTTCAAATATTTCAAAGTTATTCAGAGAGAAAAACATGAATCAAGAGAAAATCCAAAGATAAAGATACAATGCTGTAAATGAAAATCTAAATATCATCATAGATATGGATGAGATTATAATAGAATTCAATGTACAGAATGAAATTAATGCTACCAAATTTGAAAATAATACAAACATGTTTCCTAAGAAAATGTAACTCAAAGAAAGGTAGGCTTACGTATATAGAGCAAGAGCCATGAATAAAAAGTTTTACAAAAGTTGTGTAATACATTACTCTAATTTAGTTAAGAGCTAATGATGAGAATATTTGCTAGGATTTTTAATTTTCATTTATCCTGCTAGAATTTTCATATCCAGTATATGAAGTACCTCAGACTATTAACTAGAAAACAGCAGTCAATATATATTTCCCTCGGCTAACACTACTCATTGGGCCAAGAATTATGTATTTCTTCAAAGAGGAGCTTCACTGGTCTGTGTGTCCCTTCTTCGTGCACTATCAGCAGATACGATGTAAGAAACTTAACATGGAATGATTTTAAATATTTGGCCTTACCCTGGACTCCCATAATTATTCATTCTGAGGAGGAATTAATCACACCTTAGGAGAAACGTCCAGGACAGTAAGAACAACACACAGGCTTAGATTAGCACAGCAGCTTTATGCCTATGAGACTCCTCAAGTTGATACACAAAAGTTGATACAGGCACAGTCCGTAGCTGTTCAGTTCCTTACTTGGGCTACATGCAAAGATGAATGACAGTCTTTGATCGGGAGATATCCCAATGCCAAATCATTCTAGTTCTGGATGTTTTTCTATAATCACTCAAAATTTTTAGTGTTTTAGTGTTTACCACTAAAAATGTCTTGTTCACTTTTATAGATAAACTTGACAAATCTCTTTGAATAAAACCTGTTTACCTTTTAACACATTTACCCTATAACATTGACTATTCCAAGATATTAGTATGCAATGGATTTTTAAATTTTAACTTAAACCCTCCAGTTTTCTGTTTATATTTAAATATCCACTAAAATTAGGATGACATAAGTACTCATGTGCTCTAGAAAGTCCCCGATTACACCTGCTTTCTTGGAATTCAATATAATTTGGTATTTCGGCACTCTCAACAGTGTCCTAAAATTTTTATAGGTCAATGAGAAAATCAAAACAAAAAGTCAAAATTATTTAGAAATAAATGATGAAAATGTAAAATGTTAAAATTTGTAGCACGCAGCTAACGCAGTACTTATAGAAAATTATACCCTTAATTATAAATAGCATAATAGAAGACAGAAAATCAATGAAGTAATTAAGCTATTATCACAGGGAGGGAAACAAAAATGTCAGCAAATCAAAACCAAAGAATGTAGAAGGAAAAAAATAATAGGGAGCAGTAATTCATAAAATAGAAAGTAAACATAAAACAGAAAATTTTAAAAGCCAAACATTGGGGGGTTTTTTTAGAAAAATAAAAATGAAAAATTCATAGCAAACTTAACAATAAAAAAATAGCAAAAAGAAACACAAATAACCAATATTAGCAATTTTTTTAAAAGAAGAAATAATACAGTCACTAAAAGCGTAGCTAAGAGCTGCTTCTGTTATGGTCAAGTAAGCTCACAACAGACAAACCCTCTCATAGATAAACCATAAACTCAGAACAAAACAAAAAAAAATTATAGGAAGGCTCTATAGGAAGTTTAAACAGAAACAAAAAGATTTGGGGGGACGTCAAAATTATAAAAAAGGACTGCCAAAGAGCGAGTTTCTTATTTATACTGATTTAACTTAAGCACAGTAAAACACAGGTGCTTAAAACTCAGAAAAAAACAAGTCACCCTTCTGAAGAACCTGAAGAATCTCAAATTAACCAATGGAATGAACAGTCCAGAAAGAACTCTACCTAACACGTGTGCCTTTATTTATGAAAAAGGGATGATTCAATAGCAGGGAAAGAAATGCCTATTCAATAAATGGTGCTAGGTCAACAGGGTTATCTATATAGGAAAAACAAATACACCTTTGCCATGCCTCACACCAAAGACAAAAAATCAATTCTGACAGAATGGAGACTGAAATGTTTAAAAGTAGACAGCAGAGTTTTTAGAAGAAAACACTGAGGTCATCTTTGGAATCTTTAAGTAGGCAAACCTAGCCATAAAGTGCTAGACCATAAAGAGAAAAACTGATACATCAAAATACATTTTGACTAAAATCAAGACAATTAAGAATGTGAAAAGGCAAGTCACAGACTAAGAGAAGATATTTGTAACATATTTACTTGAGACTGGGCTCTTATTCAATATATAAAAAGAACTACAAATCCAGGGAGAAAGACAATCCCATTTTTTAAAATTGACAAAGACATGAATAGTCTCCTTGGTTAAGGATGAGAAGCAACTGAAATTCTCAAATATTCCTTGTAAGAATGTAAATTGGTAATGCCACATTAGAAAAATGTTTAGCCACAAACAGTAAACTAGCCAAAACCCTTTCAACAGTAGAATGGATGGATAATGAACTGTGATATATTTACACAATACTATGCAGCAATACTATACAGAAATAATCCACAACTGTACACATTAATAACAATCATTTCACAAATATAATGAACAAAAGAAGTCAAACACAAGTGTAAACAGTATATGACTTCATTTATATAAAGTACAAAAGTAGGTAGAAGAAACCTGTGATGGTGGAAGTCAGGACTGTGATTTCCCTTTGTGAGTATACCGACAGGAAAGCAAAAGGGTGTTATGTGGTATCCAAGAACCCCTTCTGTGCAGACATGACCTCAGTCAGCATTCATTCATTCAATCATGCTGCCAGAATACCATCAGGCCCTGTAGTAAGTTTCCACAGTATCTCTTATATGCTTTACCTTTACTAACACAATAGTAATATGGACCCTAGGTCTCAGAAAAGCCCCTGAAATACCAACCAAAGGAGTATCCATTCTGTCATTGGGGTACTAGTGGCCTACCATGACCATTATGTTCCCTGGTGTACCTTAAATAGATCACTGAAGTCTTTCATTGTACCTGAAGACCTTCCATTGTGCCTAAAGAATACCAACTTGGAACCCTTGTGGAAATGGTCCCACTATGTGGCCACAAGGGTGATATGTGTTGCTTATGGAACCCTCAGATTGCGATTTTATATAGCTGACTTCATTTTGGGGAGATGTGCTTATTTTTTAGAGCCTTTATTATTTTAGAAGAGTTTTAGGGTTACAACAAAATTGAGAGAAAGGTACAGAAATTTCCCACATACTCCTGACCCCATACATATATAGCTTCCCCCATTATCAACATCCCTCACCAGAATGGTACATTTTTTACAAGGATGAACCTAGACTGACAAATGATAATCACCCAACGTCCACAGTTTACCATAGGGTTTACTTTTGGTGCTGTACATCCTATGGGTTTGGACCAAAATACAATGACATATATTCATCATATCATACAGAATATTTTCACTCCCCTAAAAATCCTCTATGATCTGCCTATTCATCTCTCCCCTTAAACACTTCTAGCAAACAATGATCTTTTTATTGTCTCCATAGTTTTGCCTTTTCTAAAATATATAGTTGGAATCAATATGCAACTTTTTCCGATTGGCTTCTTACACTTAGTAATTTGCATTTAAGGTTCCTCCACATCTTTTCACAGCTTGATTAGATCATTTGTTTTTTACGCCAAATAATATTCCACTGTCTGGACTACCACACTTCATTTATCCATTCACCTACTTAGGGATATCTTGGTTGCTTCCAAGTTTTGACAATTAAGGATAAAGCTGCTATAAACATCCATGTGCTGGTTTTCATGTGGATATATTTGCAACTCCTTTCAGTAAATACCAAGAATCACAACTGCTGAATTGTATGGTAAGAGTGTTTAGTTTTGTAATAAATTTCCAAACTGTCTTCAAAAAATGGCTGTACCATTTTGTATTCTTGGCAGCAATGTATGAGAGTTCCTATTGCTTCACATCCTCGCCAGCATTTCGTGTTGTCAGTGTTCTGGATTTTGTCCATTATAATAGGTGTACATTGGTATCTCAATGCTTTAATTTGCATTTCCCTGATGACAGATGATATGGAGCATCTTTTCATATGCTTATTTGCCATCTGTATCTTCTTTGGTCAGGTGTCTGTTATGGTTTTTGGTCCCTTTTGAAATCAGGGTGTTTTCTTACTGTTAAGAGTTCTTTGTATATCTTGGATAACAGTACTTCATCAGATGTATAATATCTTTTGCAAATATTTTCCTCCCAGTCTGTGGCATTTCTTCTCACTTTCTTGACATTGTCTTTCACAGAGCAGTTTTTAATTTTAATGAAGTCCAGCTTACTAAGTTTTTCTTTCATGTATCATGTCTTTGATGCTGTACCTAGAAAAAGCATTACCATACCCAAAGTTCTCTACATTTTCTCCTATGTTACCTTCTAGGAGTTTTATATTTTACATTTATGTATGTGATCCACTTTAATTTTTCTGAAGAGTGTATGGTCTGTGCCTAGATATTTTTTTTTTTTTTGCATGTCTAGTTGTTCCAGCAACATTTATTAAAAAGACCTTCTTTGCTCCACTGTATTGACTTAGTTCATTTCTCAAAGATTAGTTGACTATACCTGAGTCTGTTCCTGGGATCTCCATTCTTTTGCCCATCCCACACAGTCTTGATTACTACAGCTTTATAGTAAGTCTTGAAGTTAGGTAGCATCAGCCTTCCTACTTTGTTATTCTCCTTCAATACTTTGTTGGCTATTTGTGGTCTTTTGCCTCTCCACATAAACTTTAGAATCATCTTATCAATATCCATAAAATAACTTGCTGGGATTTTTATTGGGATTGCATTGAATCTATAGAGCATGTTGGGAAGAACTGATATTGTGACAACATTTAATCTCCTATCCATAAAAATGGAGTATCTCTCCCATTTATTTAGTCCATCCGAGTTTTGTAGTTTTCCTCATATAGACCTTGCATATATTTTTAGATTTATACCTAAGTATTTCAGTTTTTGGCTACTAATGTAAATTGTATTGTTTAAAATTCCAATTCCACTTGTTCATTGTTGATATATAGCAGCTGATTTCATTTTAATACGATGCCTTCACTGAATGTGTATGCTGAAGTGAGATGTGAACAATAAGTAGAAGTTAACTAGTGGTCTTTTGGAAGAAGGGAACATGGTGAGTACAGAAAAACAAATGAATGCCAAAGTGCAGAGAATAAAGGAATTTATAGCGATATGGCCAGAGAGGTAGACAGAGAGAACTACATGCAGTTCCTTAAGAACTTTTGTTTTTATATTATATGACCAGACTTCTATTTTGAAAAGATCAGGATGGCTGTTGAATGGAAAGTGTACTACAGAGGAACCAAAGATGAGGACTAAATGAGCTAGAATGGATTAGAGAGCTATTAAGAGGTAAACTCCACAGGTCTTGGTAATGGACTGGATATGGCAAAATGAAGCTTGAGAGAGGAATTGAGTGTAGTGAGGTTCCTTAGCTTAGGCAACTAATTCTACAAATGGTCACTAGAGGAAGTTCAGTCTGGGGCATTATGAGTTTGAGGTCCCACTAAGACTTTCAAGAAACAGGTAAAATAAGTATCTAAATTTTATTACTCTGGAGATCAGAGAAGCAATCTGAACTATAAATGTTAGTCAGCGGTATATAGTCAAAAGTATATAAATGGTAACTGCGGTCCTGGGAGTGGATGAAGATAAGACTATGGAATAAAAAGAGAAAATGGTCTTAAGGACTCCAAGATTTTATGGCAGAAAGCAGGAACCTTATTTTCTTTTACACCCTTTAACCATTGAAGTATCCACTCCTTTCAAATCCCTCTCCTGTGCTTCAGATTCCATTCCTTCCACTTCATTCAGGTTCTTTTCTTTATCAATTGTCTAGAGTTGTTTTCCAGTACCTTCATTCTCTTTAACAATAAAACTCCTCCCTTAAATCTTTGTCATCTCTCTATCCCCCTTCACAGTTAAGCTTTCTAAAACATAAAATGGTCTAATTTTACGTAATAGTCAGCTTCACTTGACATTCAACTCTAAATACAATTATTTGAGTTTTCAGTTTACTACCTCATCAAATTTGTCCTTAACAAAGCCAAAATAAACCATTATTATTAAATCAAATAATCACTTTCCAATCTTAGTTTACTATCTGTTCCTCTGTCCAGCTTTTAAATGTTCACATTCCCCAAAGCTATTCTCAGCTCTTTTTTCTTCTCATTCTAAAGTATATGTATCCTTTGTAAGTTTATCCATTCCCTGGGGTAAACTCCCACCATGTGCTAATTAATTTCAAATCTATATTTCATCTAGAGATCCCTCTCTCACATTGCGTACTGAGTAATGGACATCTCCATTTGGATAGTCCACTGGTACCTCCAATTAAACACATTCAAAACAGATTTAAAAACTCATTTTATAATCTTCCATTCCCTAAAACAATCAACACCACTACTACAAAATTCTGCTGTTCCCCTTTTATTCTTTATCCTCTGCTATCCAGAAAACTGCTCAAGGCAGGAACCTGTTAATAATCTTTGATTTCTCCTGTCAACTTTCGTTGATCATATCAATTCTACCCTTTATAGTAATCTGTATTCCTTTCTCTATATCCCATTCACTTTCAGACAATCCATTTTCTTCCAGCATACTTTTAGCCAAAACATAACAATCAAATATGATCATTGTTATTCCTTCACTTAAAATTTGTCAAGATTTCCGATTTCCCATTATCCTTAAGGGGATAAAAATTCACTACCTTAAGAAAATCAATTAGAGCTTTGTCTAACTTCTCCAGTTTCCCCTTTTTTTTTAAGCACTCTGTATAAATCATGAGAACTACTTGCAGAGAAGCAATGAGAGATTTATTAAAGGAGCAGTCTTTCCATTCTCTGCAATGGCTTCCATTCTCCATAATTCCTGTATCTTCTACACATCCTTCAAAACTCAGATTAAGCTTCCTCCTCAGAGGAAACTTTCCAAGACTCCTTTCTCTCAGTCCAAATTAGGTATCCTACATTTGTCCTCATGGCTCTATAATATACTTCACTGTCCTGTTTACCCACCTATCCCCCTAACTGTGCACTCAAGGAGGGCAGAGACTAAGTATTCTTTCTCCTATAACCTGAGCATTAGTATATTCTTTGGGATTTAACTAAATAATTGTTATCAATCGATATTAACACCATGCCTAAACATATACCTGTTTAACTCTTCCCTTTCACAAATACTGCATTTATTCCAATGTTTTATATTCAACTCTACATAATGGTAAATTCAAGTATTTTGGATTATTTGCTTTGAGAGCAAAGGTTTTGTCTTTGTAAAAAAAAAAAAGATTAAGACAGATTAAATTAATTTGCTCTATGATCATGTTATACCAAATATATAGCTTAATTTCAGGACTGCCTTGGTGTACCAGTCATACTTCCCGAATTATAAAGTTAAAAAATAAGTCTTCATTTCTAGTAATAAGGCAAGGAAAATATCACACCATCACCTGTTCTAAAAGGTAAACAGAGTAGAAAACAAGGGAATATAAAGAAACCTATGCAAATTCAATATTTGTAGTATTATTTCAAAGTTTTCAGATCAGCAAAAATATCCAAGATGTTTCTACTTGATATTAGACTGTTTTGCCACTTTTTGTTTTGTTCTTCTTAGTACTTATTTACTACAGGACAAAATTAGCACATACTATTCAATGTGTTCAATAGCTGTTCTGTTTTCTAATGTGTTAATCTTATCACTCTACCATTACCACCAAATGACAATATTTTACTTCTATAGGCCTAAAATGGCAAGGTTAGGTCTAAGCAGACAGTAAGCACTCAACTGCTATTTACTGAATGATTGACACTACAGATTTATTATACTGGCAAAAGATTCAAAATGAAATTATCTAAACCTTGATCAAGTTTTCCAGTTGATATATTGTTAAATAGCAACATGGAGTTTTATTCCCCCAAAACACTTTTCTTTAAAAAAAACAAAAAAATCCAAAAAAAAAACAAAAGACCTCCCCAAATGAAAAACTCCAGGCACTATTTAGCAAAAGTAATTTCAATTTTTCAAATACAATCAGCCATAGTTTTAACGGGTCATTGAGATTTAAAACAAGTCAATGGCAAGGATTTCAATGATGTTTGTATTTCACTGTCAAAACTAATAATAACTTTGTAGTGCGGGCATGATTTTTCAGTTTAGACATTTGTCAATCATGAATGCCTTAAAAAAAACATTTACTATACATCATCCCCGCCATGAGTTTTGAGAAAATTTTAAATCCAAAGACACAGCTTTAAATTACATTGTCCACACACACTCCCACTCCCCGCCCATAAAAATCCAATTCTAATAAGAAAGCTCTCAATTCAGAGTTCACAAATCACTAGAAAAAGAAAGTATATACACATCTAATTCTTACCAGTTTTGGGGGAAAGAAACTCAAGTATTTTCTGTTATTTGCAGCTGCCTTAACAGCAAACGACAATTAAATGTGTGAACAAGGTTGTCAGAGTAACACTTGTCATTCACACCACTTATAGAAAGGCGCTCCAAGACTTCCAGAAGCACTAATTAAAATTAACGAAAGCTTCTCATGGGGACTTGTCAGAGAAGTACATTTTGTCATTTGCTCTTTGAGACAGAGGAAAACCAAACCGCCTCAAAGCTCAAGAGTTCTCGCTCTAAGGTTTAAATCCAACCCACCTGCCACTGACGAACTGAGCCCAGATACCCAGCAAGCAACTCACTAAGGTAAGAGTTCCAATTCCTTCAATATAACACAACCATTCAAAAAAAAAAAAAAAAAAAATGATGGGGGAAGGCGGAATGAATTTTCTCTCGGACATCAGAAGGGGGCGGGAGAAAGTATCTTTCCTCTTTACAGACGAGCCGAAAAAGGTGCAAAATCCTGCTGGTGGGAGCCTGATGTATCGCTCCACCAATCTTTTCTTTAAGTCTACGTGAATGAAGACACTCAAAACGAGAGCAATGTTGAATGATATTACCCACCTCCAGCCCCAAAGAACCCGGGAAGATTCTCATCCAGGCCTCAGGTGGACCTGTCTCACCTGGACCTCGCAGAAGTCCGCCGTCCTTACGTAGGGTGCACTTTTCAGCAAGACTCCTTGCGATTGGTTAACTCGGGAGGAAATCTAAGTCCTATTGGCTACGAGAGCTGCGGTACGGGGCAAGGAGGCGGGAGTCTGGGGCTGGCTCTGACAGGCCCGCTGCTTGAATTCCCAGAGTTCCTATTGGGTCAACGCGGGAAGCTCCAAAATGGCGGCAGTGGGGCCTTGCGGTACCGGCACCGGGAGTACTGGGTCTGTGGCGGCGGCAGCCAGCAAGAACAACGTCACCAGTTTCCAGAGGAGGGGTCCTAGAGCCAGCAGTAGCGACAGCGGCGGCTCTCGACTGGTGTCCATCGCGGGCACACGACCGTCGGTGCGGAACGGACAGCTGCTGGTATCAACCGGGCTCCCAGCCCTGGACCAGCTCTTAGGTCGGTTCAGAACTGAGATCTGGGATCAACAGAGGGAAAACTTAGGGAGGGGACTTGCCGGGTGGAGCCACCCTGACCCCACATCTCTCTCTGACGCCTCAGCCTTCGGACGTGGAGAGGATAGCCCGGTCTGATAGAGATGGAGGGGAGGAAGGGTTGCATGGAGACTTCTAAATGCTGTTAACTAAATCTGTTGTGGTGCTCCCACTTTCTATTCTGGTTCCTTCCCACCAGCCTTTTTCTAGATTGCAACGGGATTCCTACGTGCTTTTACCCTGGTGAAGGGGAATTATTAATGGTTGGACACGGTTTGGCCTTCATCTCTAGAATTCCCTTCTGACCTCTGAGTACACCCTTTCGCCAACCCCAGGTAGCTCATGGTTTGGACTAACCTACAAAACTTTGTATCATTGTAAGAGAGCCTTCATTAGAAAATACTTAAAAAAGTAACTTCTCGTCTTTCACCGCCAGGAAATCTCCCGGTTCTGAATCTTTATAAACAAACCACATTGGCTTTAAGAGAATGGATATTAAAGGTTTATGTGGAGCCAAAGTAGTTATAGATCGTCGTTGATACTGACAGTCATAACCGTATCTGCGTTAAATGCATGTATATATGTTTTGTTTTATTTTTTTCCTCCATGTACTTTGTTCCAAAGTTACATTCCAACCGGTATGTTTAAAATTAATTCACATTTTAACGAGAAGTGCAGTTCCTAGGCGTTCCTGTATAATTTCTGGATTTTTTTCATGAGAAGCCTGTTAAAGAATATTCATGTTTCATAACTGTTACTATTGAATAAGAATTGACCAGATTAGGTTGGTGGACAGAGCTGTTGTGTTAATAAAGATTGAAAATTAGTTAATTCCCATCTGAATGCTGCTTTATTAAAAATGGTCTGTTTATATTTCATAACTTTTTAATGGTATGTGATGTGTTAGTTAAATCTTATACACTTTCATAAAATATTAGAAATGCTGTTGCTTGTTCTTGTACCTCACTCAACATTTTATCTCTGTAATTCCCCAACCCTCACCCCCCTGCAAGGTTTAGTGCAAAGTGACAAGGCAAGCAACCTATGAGAAAGAACATGGTTTCTCGCCTGTTATTTCATGTCCTTAACTGGATCCTGGTTATTTCTACATAAATTTAAGTATTTTCACTTAATAGTTTCATGTCTGATGCCTTCTTAAATTGCATGGTACTGTAAACAAAAATGATTCATAATATCTAAGAAAATACTTATCTCAACTTTTTTTCCCTTGTGAGCCTTACTCAAGTATGATCCTATATTTGAACTTAAAGCTTGGAAGCTGTTCTAGTGTGTGTGTGTGTGTGTGTGTGTGTGTGTGTGTGTGTGTGTAAGTTCAGTGGGGATGTGTAATTTCATTCACTTGATCCTGAAACTCTCCAAGACATAAAGGTCACATTTCTAATGTTCTACCTTCGGTTCCTCATTAAAATAACAAAATGTGCCTCGCACAGTACCTATCGTTTAATAGATTCTCAGTAAATTCTTGATTGAAAGAAAAGTAATGTATAGGGGGGAAAAAAACCTGGACAAGTTTATGAAACATGTAGGACAAGTTATGTATGTGAGCTCTGAAAACAGACTCAGAGATTAAGTGATATGAATAGAGTCACAAAACCAGTAACAATCTGGCCTGATCTTTAGGCTCCAAATTTAGTGCTCTGCATATGCTACAGCTTTTCAAATTTTTGAACACTCTTTTCAAGTGGTTTTAATCATTTATTGAACCTGAGACTGATGATTTAGTTACAGTCTCTTGAAGCATCCACAACAAAGGTAACCCAAAGCAACTTCCTCATGTGTTTCTACAGTGATAAAAACTTGAACTGTAATTTCAAAATTTTTCAGATTTGCTTGGGGATGGGGACTGTAGTATCTGATTGTAACAAGCTTATGCTAAACATGATTGAAATGAGTATCAGTTTTTGAACATTTTGAAATATATTTTACTTGTATATAGTTAAATCTCAAAGTGCACAGAAGTTGAAGAAATAATTGTAATAGGAGTTACTACATTTGGAATAACAAATATGTGCAGAAGTATTTTAGTTGTTAACTTCTTAATGGCATTTCTGTATTTTGATATTCTGTTTTGTATGGCCCTGTGGAACAAACCCTTTACATTTGTTTTTCATTAAAACTTTATTTAAAAGTGATTTGGCTGCTAATGTGTGTACACATAGGTATAAATAATTCATATTATGTTGTTACTCTAAAATGTTATTTGACTCAAATTGTGACAAGCCTAATATAATCATATTGTGATAAAATGTAATGATATTAGGATATTATGATACCAGGATGATGAAACTATACTGTGACATTGTGATGGTTGCATAAATATATTCTGTGGTTACTATGTAACAGGTAAGTACTGTATGGTAAGTGCCATGCAGTACAGTGATATTTTACTACTGCCACTGTGACATAATTGTATTTTTAAGCATGGATGCAAAGTATATTTGAAAGGTATCATTCTGGCTAATCACTTAATGATATACTAATATTTCCATTGCTTCCTAAATTGGCTACATTTAAATTTTTCAAGTTCTCTGATTTCCTAATCCAGATTCTCAACCTTGCCCTTCCAGAAAATTTACGTTGTTTTTTATGACACTGTATGTAAATATTCCATTTTTCTTCTACCAGGAATTTCCAAAGAGAGGTTATAGAGGGTAAAAGATTCTGGCAGAATTTCTTATTCTAGGATGTAAGGTATAGTCCATTTTAGGACCATACTGTCTAATCTGGGAGAATTATCCCCCAGCCTTATCCTTCAAAAAGACACTTGAAGGAAGGGTATAACTTCAGACTTGACTGGTTTAACCTCTTTGCTGTTCAGAACTTATTAAATTTTGGCAGTCAAGTGAATGGAAGATGGGACTTGGAGTAAATAATAGTCTAGGAAGAAAGAAGTTTATTGGTAGCTACCATTTTCAATACTGATGTCAAAAAGTAAATACTGGTGGGCTTATTTCCTTTGCTCCACTATATGTTTAAATCTAGAGTGTGGGTTGATGTACATTGAGTTTGTACTGCAAAATAATCCTGGTTATGATGTTCCAGCAACTAATATGTGTACACTTAAGGAAAATGTAGCTTATTTATTTGTATTGCTATGTAAAACTGTTTCATATGATTTTAATCTACACAACCATTCTCCCTTTATCTATTTTGATTCCCATGTTTGCTGAGCCAATAATTGTGACCATCAAGAGTTGTCAGGATGTTTCATACTCCTAGAGAGAGAAGAAAAAGTAGACCTATTAATGGAATAACTGCAATTTAATTTGTACTGTGACATTAATTAAGTAAAGAATATTGCTATGAACCGAGGAAAGGATATGAACTTGGTTTTTACATTGCATTTTCTCTAAAATGCCTTTGTATAATTTTAGCAAAACTATTTCTATAGAAAGTACTAGAAAGGACTGGTATAAATCACCATTATCTTTCCTGACTCGTTTTTCTTTTTTCTTTTCTCTAACTTTGAAAAAGGAAATGTATCTTGTTGTAAAATAAAGTATCACTTCTGAGCCTTCATATTCTAATATATTAATTTGACCTTATTTACCGAAAAGATACAGCTTCCTTAGAGATTTGTTTTGGGAAGTGTGTGGGGATTGACTTTTTTCCCTTTAATATTGGTATCATTTTTCTAACAATTCACACAAATTAAAAAAAAAAAAAACCCTTTCCCTCATTTTAAAATTCATAAAATAGGAAGATATTGGTACTTAATCACAAGATCTTAAATATTCTCAACTTTTTTAAGTATTAGATTTTTTTCTAGTTTTAAGACAATGCTGTGTCATTTTAAAATGTAAAATCTTGATGAAATTCTTTAAAGCCTCAAACTTGCAAAATATCTTCAAGCATTAAAACTCAACCTTACATGATAAAATATTCTAACTGTATTTTTAGTAAGCTGGAGATAAATATACTTCTTAAGAAGGTCTAGACATGAAACCAAGTGTTTATTTACTTAGTGGCTTAGAAAGGGTCTTGATGATTTCTGTAAGAAATAATTAAAGGGGAGAGGAGGCAGTAAACAAGACCATTTAATTCCATTGTATGTTTTATCATAGAAATAATATGATTGCTTGCTTACCTTGTTACTTACCTGTCAAACATATTAGTGGTCTATTGGGAAAAGATATTTCTGTTTTAATTGGGAATTATAAGTGTGAAATCTGTGTTGCTTTTGAAATTAGAATTATTAATGGGTTATTGATTTTAAAGATATGTTAAAAGCTAGCTTTTGTTGAATATATTATGCCAGAATATCCTGTTGTGGTTGGCTGGTTAAGCTTTGAAATTTTGGTGGGGACATGGCTACAAACTTATTTTAGTTTAAAATACAGCTAGAACCTCAGTATATCAAAATACCTTATACAGAGGTGTTTGGGGGGAATGTGAGGCCTTGTCATACTAAAATCAAATTTGGAAGACTAGAGAAACTTTGCTGTTACATGTGTGTGTATGTACTTGTCAAATCATTTTATGTCATATTCCTAGAATAAAAGCTTGATTTAATATAGTTAATAAGGTGGATTCATCTTTTTCCCCATGACCAACCTTCACTAGAGCCAATCCTAACTTGAGTCTAGTGAATTGACATAATAGAGCCCATTAGAAAAAAAACAAAATCGCATTTTTGTAAGAGAAGTCCTGATGGGATTGGCTGATAAAAGTCATTGAAATATCTACATTTTATGATGTTTTAAGTAATGTTTAACTTTTCCAAACATTAGAATTTTAATGTATGTGAGACTTTAAAAATTTGGTGTTTTCTGAATTATCAGGAATAGTAGATTGTATCATTTTTGCAGAAAATTACCGTAGCATAGTCTGATTTATTGTTAAGATGATCACCTTTTTTATAAAACATCTATTTATTTTCTTGATTTCTTCTAATCGTAAAATAATTGCCAGACTAGTAAGGGTAGCTGTTACTGAATACCTCTCTGAGCCAGACGCCTGAACTAGGTGTCACTTCATGTAATGGGTGAACTATTCCTTGATCTGTTATCATTTCACTGTGAATAACATTTATAAAATATCTTTAATTCTCTTTTCCATATATAAAGACATGAATGTAGAGCCAGGAAAGTTTAGATAAGTCTAACTCCTTCCTGTAAGAAATACGTTAAGGAGAAAAAGGCAACTACCGTTTTTATAGTACCTGCTTAAGACAGACACTGCAGTGCTTGTATGCTTATATTTCATCTCTTTAAATATACACAGAATTGTGATTAGGTAGTTAAATGTTTATTTTTGCATGTAAGGGAAAGTAGGGAAGTAAGGAGTTGGAACGTGTGATTTAAAATGTTCAAAGTGGATTGAAAAGTTAGTGGGGGGGTCTATGTATATTTAGTCCTATAACAAATCCACTTAAACATAAAAATATATAAATGTACTGGTTTCTTTTTTTTTCTTCTCTAACAATTTGGTATATTCTACTTATAATCATAAAGTTGCCAAGTGTTGCATTATATTCTTTGTGACATGTATGTTACCAAATTTCAATTTTTTGAAACATTTATGCTACTTACAAGGCAAAAAATAAACACTATCAAAGGAACTTTTTGTACTATTTCTATATAATATTTGCCACTACAAAAGTTATTTGGGGAAAGTTCTTTATTGGTGTTCTAATGTTTATATCATAATTTTGTGCCCCGCCCCCCCAAAAAACCCAAAACATTCTAGTTACATTGTCTTCAATTGTCCAACAATTTTGAGTAATTTCTTTTTAAATTATACTTTTAAGTACATTTCATCCTTTAATATACATATATTTTATTTTCAAGAGAACTTGTTAGTGTTTGCAACATTAATTACAAACAGTAATAATTTACAAATGTTTTACAAACAACATATGAGTAGTCAAAAGTATCTTTTTAGTGTATTTCTAGTTTCCTAAAACTTGATTTTAAATTGATTTTAATGAATGACTGTTTGA
This sequence comes from Rhinolophus ferrumequinum, assembly GCF_004115265.2. Taxonomy (NCBI): domain Eukaryota; kingdom Metazoa; phylum Chordata; class Mammalia; order Chiroptera; family Rhinolophidae; genus Rhinolophus; species Rhinolophus ferrumequinum. The sequence continues at coordinate 25,783,804 of NC_046294.1, read as the reverse complement.
GTTAGTTATATGGTCATCATTATTCTAATTCAGATATTAAAAGAACATTTTCTAATATTAAAAATGTATTTTGTGAATGTGGCTTTTTTATTTGAAATGGCAAAAATAATACTCATTTTAAATTCTAAATATGTTTAGAGTATGTCCAGACTTTGTGTATATTATTCATAATAAAAAAAGATTCTTCTTAATTATTGGGGTTTTTTCCCCCAAGGCTTAGTCAATTTGAAGATATATATTGTAGTGGGATTTCTATTGTAATAACCTTTCTTTTCTTTGTTGTACTTCTATAGTATTTAAGTTACTGTGCACATTTAGGTCTTAGCTATTGAGTTAATTTGTTAACAAGTACTAAATATAACATTACTAGAAGGCTTAACCGCAGTTATATTGAACGCAACGTGGTCCTATCACAGGAGAAAGGATAGTACAGTATATTATGAAAGTAATTATAATTTGTACTGTGTAATTACATATAAAATGTAATTATTTCATAATAGCACCTTAAGCAAAGTATTGCAAAGGTAATTACAATGTTGTTTTCAACAGCAATTTTAAACTTATTGAAGTACCTGCCCTTATCAAAGTCTTAACTTTTATGCTAAAGATAATGTGAAAATATAGATTAATTTTCTTCTTGGTTTTGTTTTATTTCCAGGTGGAGGTTTGGCTGTTGGAACAGTTCTTCTAATCGGTTAGTATAGCATACACATACTTGCTCTTTCCGATCAGTTTTCTGTTGTGCATAATGATTTTATGGGTTTTCCTATTCTCAAATGAAGTATTTAACTCTCTGCAGGAATTAAGGTAAATTAAAGAGGAATTGCCTTAAGTTCTAATTTGAATTCAAGTCTTGATCTGAGCTTGAAATAAATTGAGCAAGTATACCTGGTAATGTAGCTTTTAGAGTTTAAAAATGTTCGCAGGGCATTGTGCTCCATTTTTAAAAAAAAGAGTAAAATTAATGCCAGTTGATTTTTTTTTTTTTGGAGACTCTCATATTTGGAGTGAGATTATTACAGTGATTAATTTGAGAAGTTGATGTGCTAGTAAGTCCATTGTATATATTACAGATTTTTATCATTATTGAAAGAAAAATAAACTGATAAATCATATTTTTGTTCATCTTCAGAGGTACAATGATTCCAGTTTAAATATACATTCATAACTCTATTTGCCTTATTTTTTACTTTAGAGGAGAGAATCTCGGAATTGAAATAAGCCTTGACAGTTACATAATCAAAGCTACCAATCATTTTTCCATAATCCTTGACAGATACCAAACACCATTTGAGTACAGATTATCTCGTTTAAAGGGCTTACTATTTCACAATGTAATGTTTCGTTGTTGAAAACACTATGATATATTAGAAAGTTCCTTTTATAATGTTTAATCTATCTTTAATAGATATTTTGTTCCTGCTATTGTCATCTGATATAATGCAGAATTAATCTACCTACTCTTTCACATGACACTCTTAAAATATTTGAAAATAACCCATCACCTCAAATTTTCTCCAAAGTAAACAGACATAATTTCCTAAGATGGTTTTTATGTATCATAGTTTTCACCCTTTTTTTTCTCTTGTCACACCTTCTGGTCTGGCATTGTCTCTTCAGCTGTACCCAGAACAATACAATATTCCAAATTTAGAATGACCTGTACTAAAATTCTAGAAGTGGTGATATCTGTCGCATCTTTAAATATTTATCTTTTAGGAAATAAAGAATGACCGAAGGAATTTATGGAAAAAAATTATTCACAGTTTCATATAAATAAATAAATATGTACATAAAATACAAAATCTGTAGAAACAATGAGGTTGTCTTTTCAGTTCCTCAGTCCTCATACCCAGAGACAATACTGTCCTGGCATCCCATCCAAATACTTATTCAATAAGTACATGGGAACATTTCATCACCTTGCTTTTTCAACTTAGATCGTCTTAGAGAAAAGTCCATATACATTCATATAGATATACCTCATTCTTCTTAAAAACTATATAGGATTTCACTGTATGAATATGCAATAATTTATTTAAATCATTCTCTAATAATTTCAGGGTAATTCCATTTTTTCTGTTACTAACAATGCTATTGTGCAAATCATATATGAGCTTTGCATATATATGTAAATATCTGAAATAAATTTTTAAATACAGACTTGATTGAGGCATGTTAAATTGTGTTAGATTTTATTAGATTGCTCTCTTAAAAGGTCATACCATGTTATACTTCAGTCAACACTTATAAGAATACCAGTTTATCCTCACCCTTGACAACATTGGATATTATCAACATTTTAATCTTTACCAGTCCTAACAAGTAAAAGGTGAAGAATGACATTTTGTCATTTGGACCTGGGACTTTTCTCTTTGATGACCAAAACTTTGAAGAATCATTATAATGATTTAAAACATATACTGCTGAATTTTAATTCTTTTCTCCAGAGGAAGTATCTGTGAATGATACTAATAATCCAATGATGATTTATAATTCATTCAATAAATGTTCATTGAACACTAGGTGTGTGCTAAACATTGGGGTTACAAATATAAATCAGATACTCTTTTCCTTTAAGGAACTTTGCATCTATGAAGGAGACCTATGTAAAGCAAATAATTACAATGTAATAAGTTAGTACTATAATAGATACGTTTATTATTACATTTTGTCACTGGTTGTAGATAGTATAAGGAACTGCAATTAATTTTTGTATCAATAACAAAATCAGCCAGCAACTTTTGAATAGTTGTAGATTCACTTGAGTTTTCTAAGTAGGCAATCATCTTCTGCAAATATTGACAATGTTATTTCATAACAGATTTTTGTATTTTAGAAGTGAGTGCTTCCATAACAAATACATAAAAATATGGGAGTGACTTTGGAACCAGGCAGTGGGCAGAGGCCAAAAGGATTTTGAGGAGTGTATTAGAGAAAACTTAAATTGACATGCACAGATTTTTAGTAGAAATCTGTACGTTGAGGACACTGCCAGTGAGGACGAAAAGGAAGTAAGTTCCACTTTACTGAAAGCTGGAAGAAAGGGGATCCTTGTTGTGTAGTGGCAGAAAGCTTAGTGACATTGTAGCCTGCAGTTATGGAAACTGAACACATGCCTAATGAACTTGGTGAGCTAGCTAAGGAGAATTTTTTTATAATGAGGAAAAACTCAAGAATAACTAAAGCACAGATTTTTAAAACAAAAACTCTATCCTTGATGAAATGTCAATTCATCAAATATTGTACTAGGTATTCAATAACTATTTGTTAAATTAATGATTGAATAAAAGAATATAAGTTATGAAGCACAGGCCTTACCTTTATATTCTTTTCATAAAGCTATTATTTTGAATCTTGTCAGTATTATTTATGCCCTACTATTTTCTTCCATGTATATAAGATTTTTAAAGACATTTATAACTTAGGTAAATTTAGTTTTTTTATCTATTAGCTTGTTTTCATTAGGAAACCTTAAAGCAAACTTTGCAAGTATTTTTGCATTTCTTGGAAAGATTAGATTAGAGAACCTTACCTACTAGGTTCTCTACTTTTCTCCATTCCCAAGTCAGTACGACTTGTACAATGGATAAAATCTTCCTAAGAAATGAATGAATAACTCTAAATATAAACTAAATATGAAGATTTAAGATTAAATATGAAAATTTAAGGTTTAAGGTTAGTTGCCTAGGGCATTACTGTATTATTTATCACTCAAATAATTTTTGTATTCCAGAAGTAAGAGAAAATTAAAGCACAAAGATGATTTGCATTAATAACTTTTCACTATAGATTATCAACTTTTTAACTATCCTTTCTTAAAATGCATTACTCATTCACGAGGGCAATTCTGTATACAAATAAATGTACACATGCACATGAGTTTGGGCTTGCAGAGTTGTGTATTTACAGTTTCAGTAATAATGTAACTTTGGAAACCAGAGTAAGTGAGCACTGTCTGAAAGCCCAGGCACATCTACTTTAGACCTTCTGAATACAACAACATAAATTAATATGAATACATAAAAGGCCATTCTCTGAGGAATAAATTGAAGCACTAAGGGACTCCTACATTTACTTTAAAAATTGAAGATAGACTTTTCTTTCTTTTTTTTCCATACGAGTTCATTTCAGCTAAACTGACAACATGCGCTGGGGAGCAGGACCTCCAATGCTCCATGGGGATAGAAATATAACACATTTTATTCTTTAGTACTAGAACAGGCTTGAGATGTTTTATATTTCAATTGTTTTCTGTAAGTCTGGTACATGCATAAATTTGGAACTCCCAAAAAGTATAAAAAGTGAAGGGACAGCATAAATATTTAGAGTTTACGCAGCTTCTTTTTAAGTAAAGGATCTTGATTTGTTTACGGAGATATCAAGCATCAAAAAGATTTAGTAGGAGTTGTCACAAATTAAAATACAAGGTACATGACATTTATGAATGCATTATTTTTAAATTAATCTCTTACATTAATTATATAACTTTAGTTTTGGAAGTAGGAGATGAATAATATGCTATTAGACAATTAATTACAACTACCTATGAGTGTATTTTTGTATTAGCTACCTATTGCTGTGTCACAATATCACCACAAACTTAGCAGCTTAAAGACGAAACACTTTTATTATCTCACAGTTTCTGTAGCTCAAGAGTCCAGGCACAGCTTAGCTGGTGCTCTGCCAGCCAAGAGTCAAGGTGTCAGTCAGAGCTGAGTTCTCATCGGAAGGCTTGGCAGGGGGAGGATCTGCTTCCCGGCGCACACGGTTGGTGGCAGCATTCAGTTCCTTGCTGGTTGTCACCCAAAGGCTGCCTCTGCATAGGGCAGCTCACAGCATGGCATCTTGTTTCTTCACAACCAGTAAGGGAGAATGTCTCTTAGCAAGACAGCTGTGAGTGACAGTCTTATGTAACAGCAATGACATCCCACAACCTCTGCCATATTCTTTAAGGTAGAAGCCAGGCACAGGTTCCACCCACACTCAGGGAGAGGAAGTTATGAAAAGGCATGAGAGCCACGAAATGGGAATCATGGGGATCACCTTAGAATCTACCACACTTTTCATAATATTAATTTGTTATTTTATACAATAGCAAAAAACAAGCATACAATATATCCTTCACCAGATCCGATAGTATTTTCTTGTCATTTGTCTTCAGCCTTTTTGAATTTGCTGAGCTATATTTTTCTTCTACATCTTGTAATACATTCTGAGCATTTTTCTTATTTAGCACAAGCCTCCTGGGTGGCAACCTATCCACAAATAAAGCTTTATTGGAGTACACCTCTCTTATTTATTTGCAAACTGTCTATGGCTGCTTTTGTACTACAAAGGCAGAGTTGAACGGTTTCAACAGAGACTATATGGTTTACAAGCCTGAAATATTTACTTTCTTACTCTTTAAGAAAAAGTTTACCAATTCCTGTTTTGCATTATTACATTTTGTATTCTTAATTTATTTTGTAGTAGTGTAACTGAAATAGGACAAACTGATATCAGGGCAGTTCTCTAGTGAAATCACGGACCTTTTGTTCAGAACCATTTAAGCACCTACAATGTCTTTAACATTGGTAGCCAATATAAATCCTGGTGTTTACCCTTTTTGAATTTAAACTGGATGTTGGCTGCATGTGGAATGACTATAAACAGTACATAAAAGGTCTGACAGTTAAGTTCGCAAACTCATCCTAGAAAAAGTGCTACATACCTCATTGCTGAATATCACTATGGTCACCTTCGAAGTACTCCCCTTGGGAAGCTTTGCACTGATGCCAGCGCCTAGTCCACCCTTCAAAGCAATTTTGGAACTCTTTTTCTGGAATGGTCATAAGAGCTGTTGTATTATACTTGATGTCCTGAATATCATCAAAATTTCTTCCTTTCAATATTTCCTTTAACTTCAGGTAAAGAAAGAAGTCATTGGGGACCAGATCAGATAAGTAGGGAGGGTGTTCCAATACAGTTATTTGTTTACTGGCTAAAAACTCCCTCACAGACAGTGCCCTGTGAGCTGGTGCATTGTTGTGATGCAAGAGCCATGAATTGTTGGCGAAAAGTTCAGGTCGTTTTCGTCTAACTTTTTCACGCAGCCTTTTCAGCACTTCCAAATAGTAAACTTGGTTAATTGTATGTCCAGTTGGTACAAATTCATAATGAATAACCCCTCTGATATCAAAAAAGGTTAGCAACATCATTGCAACAAGTTCGCGAACTTAATTGTCAGACCTCATATATAATGTGCAAATATTTATGCAAATGTAAAATATGGATAAGGCTTAAGTTGTCCCCAGTGTTCCCTTGCTTCAGTCCATATTTTCCTGTTGCCAGAAGGAACTTTCTGATAGGAAAATCTGACCACGATATATCCTTGCTTAAGATCTTGCTGTGGTCTCTAGTGATCTTAACATAAGGTCCAAGCTCCTTAACTTGGACTATAAGACCTTCAGTGATCTGCCGCTGCTCGGTCACTTTAGCCTTATCTCTTCTCATCCTCCTTCCTCAAGCTTTATCGCTCTAAGCTTTTAATTCCATCAAAGTACCAATCTCCTCTCTCCAGGCCTTTGCTTAAGTTCTTTCTTGCTGTCTCTTTTTATCTCTTTCCCTGTTAATCATCCTTAGGGTCTTCACTTAGCTGTGTCTTCCAGAAAGTCTTCCTTAACTGTTGCTTTTCTTTCCTTCACCCCCACTTAGTATTCTTTCTATATACTTCTATAGTATTCTTTATTTACCTTATCGTGGCACTTATACTTTATGGAAAATACCTGATCACGCATCTTATTCTGTAGACTGTAAGCGCTGTGGTCATGGGAACCAAGTAGGGGCTTAACAAATAAATGAATGCATGAATGAATGAATTAGTGATTTGAAAGCCTGGCTAAAAACAATTAATTTATAGTGGTAAGAGATAGGTAGTCATGGAGTTGTTTTGAGCATGAAGACATATTATGAAGGATATACTGCGGGAATAAAGTAAAAACTTGAAGTGATGGAAATACTTATTGTCCTAACCCAAAAGTGAGGTGATATTAAGTTACTATACTTTTAAGGCTTTCATCGTAAATTTACTACCGTAGTTTGGTGGGATGACAGCAGTAACTTTTCTATTTCTGTATTTCATTATATATATTGTAATTGTTTAACTAACTATGCTTACACTGTTCTGATATGAAATGCCAGTTTCCCTCTTTTAATAGATCCCTCTCAAAATTGATTTCTACTTTCCTGCTATTTAAATGTGTGGGAGATAAAGAGACGGGAGGTAGAATGATTCCCAGATTTTTGGCCTGAGAAAGTTTGGAGTCAGGTGAATTCAGAAAGGAGGAGAATGAACAGGTATTGAGGTAAAGTCAGAAAAGGGGAAGAATGCACAGATACTGACGTAATGAGTTCTGTTTAAACATAATGAATTTTATGTTCCAAGTAGTTCTATCTAGTAGACAGTTGAAGATGTGGTAATAAATGTAGCCTAGAGAAAAATATTTGGGATTTATCATTGTTATTTAACTAATGTTTTGTTTACTTTGTGTATTTTTTAGTTGAAGTCAAATGCATGTATTAGAATGCCCAGGTTTATAAGACCCTCAAGGGTCCATAGATGGAACTGTAGGGGGTCTTTTAATTCATTGGAATTACATGCAAATTTGCGTATGTGTATATTTTTTAGAGTAGCATATGTAACTTGCATCAAATTCTCAGAATTGTCTCAGACTACCAAAAAAAGTCTAAGAACAACTAAAGAAAAAAAAAAGCAAGTCAAAATCTAAAGCCTAGGCACATCATTATTTAAAGGATAGATAAAGGACAATAAGCCCATGAAAAGGGTTAAGATCATAGCTTCTGAAATCAGATGCCTAGATTCAAGTCATGGCTCTATTTACTAGCTGTGTCACCTTAATAAGCAAGCTGTTCACATTCTCTGTGCCTTAGTTTCTTTACTTATAAGATGAGGATTGATAACATTTATCTTATAAGATTATGAGGATTAAATGAGCTAATGCTTGAGAAATGCATTGCACCATGTTTAATATATAGGTAGCGGTCAATAAGATTAGCTACTTGCTATTTTTAATAGGATGCTGAGTTCCTCAGGGTTGGTGACTAGCCCAAAGTGAGAAAAGGAAGGCAAAAGTTTAAGTTCCCCTATTCCCACAATTGAAGTTAGACATGTCCTTTCAGGCCCAAAGAACTAGCACAGCTACTTCCTCATAACTCTGCCATCCTTACCAGACAATATAGGCAAGGATTGGAGAGGACAGGAGTGCAATGTTCATAGTAAAAAGTGACCCCCTCATTCAGGCAAGTAAGACGGACAGTCCAACTCGAAGAGCATCAGTCATAGACAAGAGGATGCTTGCAAAAAGCAGAGACCGATTGCTTGCTAAATATCTGAACATTCAAGTCCCTCAGTGAGTAGTTCATGATGAGAAAGTTCTTGGGAAAGCCTGCCTTTATATCTCCTAGAGTTTGTCAGCATTCTCGAACACCGAGACTGTTATCGTGAGTCTGATATAGAAAAGGGAGGGAGACCTGGAATAGATTGTGTAAACATCTGAAATAATAATGATATAGGGATAGCTAACATTTCCAGAAAAGAGATTGAAAATGAATACTGACCAGCGCCCCAAAACACTAGATTCTACCTCTTTGAAGGGTTTCTTGAGGGGCAGATGGGGCTAGAATGAAACAGAGCACTCTCCATGAAAACCACACCTGCCATCTACATGGAAGCCACCATAACGTCGTAGGCTACAAGCAGAAGGCTTAATAGACTAGATCAGAGTAAGGCTAGGGACATGCCCACACCAGGCAGCCAATTATGTAAGTTGATTTCTGCCACTTTTCTTTTTCCCTGCTCTCCCAGTAACAGAACTAGAACTTGGAAAGGGATGTGGGGGAAGAGGTATTTTAGAACTCTTCTTTCCTTTAGAAACCTTCTGCACACTAAGACCTTCAAGCCACCTGTTTAGGATGCACTTCACGAGGAGGAGGAAAAGCTTTGTGTTGAGTATTCAAGTTGTATTCTTGACTATTCAAAGTGTTAATAACTGAAACTGGTGAGAAATCAAGGAATCAGTTCTAGATGTCATTAAGATACAAGAAAAGAAAGATTTTCACAGCATTGTGCAAAGTAGTGACTGGAAAAGCATAAAACTATTTCATATTTATATACCAAAGACTTGAGAGCTCTGTATTAACTGTTTACATATGTGAAGAATAGCTGAAGAAACTGGGAGGAAGGAGTGTCTTAAAAATGGGGGATACAAGTGGGGAATGAGAGGATTATTCCAAGAAGAAAATTGTCCATGGTAATAGCTTCAATAGACAAATAAAATGAGGTAAAGATTTGAAAGTGTCCAAGAAATTAGACAATTAGAAAGTCATGGGTGATGTTAGTTAGAGTAGTCTGAATGTGACGATCGGGGCAGCTCTTTGGGACTTTGATATTAAGGAAAATTGATATTCCTATTTTACTATCCACTAGGCTTCATTCTACCCTTGGTCGCATAATGAACAAGAGTAATTCCATTTACATATGACAGCCTATCAGGTCTTTGAGGACGGCTCTCCTGTATCATTTGGGTCTCTTTTTCTTCAAGCTAGATACCTCATTTCCCATGCTTTAGAATCCCTTTACCATCCTGGTCACTCCATTCTGAAGATGATTTAGTTTGTGTAAATACCCAAATGGAATATATCATTGTCAGTCTAGTTGACTACTAGAATAGAACAGGACAATCATCTCCCTCAACCTAGGAATTAGACTATTAATTCAGGCCAAAACTACATTTGCTTTTTGGCAGTTCTGTCGCGTCATTATCATTTTTGCTTGCCCAGTGTTATGGGGATTCACTAAATAGATTAATTAAATGCTTATTGTACGACCTCAAAATTTGTTTCACAAAATTGGTAATTTTCCATTTGAAGAGCTTAGTTTTTTGCTAATCCCTAAATAGATAGACGATGTTCTTCCTCCTACTAGTTTTTTGTGCCTCATAGGGATCTTTGAAAAAATAAGGTTGATGATTATTAGAGAGTGTGTGTGTGTGTGTGCGTGTGTGTGTGTGTATGATGATAAGGGTATGTTTTCAGCTAAACTGTAGTAGATCTGACTGATTTACAAGACAAGATAGATTTTTCTTTGTTGTTTTTCCCTTAATTAATTCTACAATTATTTACTTGATGTATGAGGTGTGATTAAAAAAAAATACGGTGAATGTTTAAATTTTTAAAAAAATTACAGTAAAAGACACATTGCCGTTAATCCCCTCAAAATACTCTCCGTCACTGCCTGCTTTTTATCCCATCGTTCTTGCCACTTTTTGAAGCAGTTTTGAAGTCCTCTTTCCTGAGTGTTTTCAGTTGCACTGTCATGGCTGCCTCGGTGTCCTGAATCGATTCAAAACGTTTACCTTTTGTCGCGTCCAGCACAACAAGAGTTGTGGGAAGCGAGGAGGCGGCACAAGGTTAAGAAAGACAGTAGACAAGAATAGAGTGCAAGTGGGGCCAAGAGACTGTAGCCTCAAGGACTGAGCCACAAATTGGGCCAACGCTTGGCTTTTATTAGTTAGGTGTGGAAGTAAAAGAAATAAAGCTTGTCAATCTCAAGATCTGTGAATCCCATACATTACAATAGGAAACTGATTTAAACCAATCACCCTTACCTGCAGGCAGTGGAACCATAAGTCCCAGGATAAAGTGCTTCACCAAGGGGTAAAATCTTTATGCATATGAATAGATGGAGAGCACATCATTGAGTCACTTCCCCTGCAGGTTGTGGGAAGGAATGCAGCCACAGAGGCAGAGGCTCTCCTTAGCTGGGGGAAGATGGGGGGCTGTGCCCACCTCTATCGACCCCGCGAGTTCCCCAGATGGTCCCCACATGGCTGTGTCTGGCTTTGGTTGTCCCCCCGCCCCCCGTGGGGAGTCGTACCCGTCTTTGACTAGCCAGCCATCTTTCTGGAGCCAAACAGGGAGACCTAAGGTGTAAGCACAAAGGTGAAGCAAAGTCCCTGAAAGGATCCGTCTCACAGACTCTCCTTTCTTTATGGTCAGGTACGAGGAGACAGACAGGTAGGCTGCTGCGTGGCAACAACCTTTCATGGTCATTTTGACTTTGGGAAAGAGCCAGAAATTGTACGGTGCCATATCCAGTGAATAAGGTGGATGAGGACACACCATAATGTTTTTACTTGACAGAAATTGCCATACCAGAAGCGATGTGTGACAGGGAACCTTTCCCGTTGTGATCACAAAATACAGTGAATGCTGCTGCCGAGTGCTATCCAATGGAAAGGGAGAGATCTTCAATATGGGATGTGGCATGTCAAACCTTACTAACAGTGTGTGACAAGCTTCAACTTGTTTGGTGCTGTCAGTCGGGTGTGAGCTACAGTTGAGAAAAGGTATATTTTAAAGTGTTGTATAAATCATCCTCCATCATGACAACGTTCCATGTCACACATAGCTTCTGCTATATGGCAATTTCTGTCAAATAAAAACATTATGGTGTGTTTTTCTTCACCAGATCTGGCACCGAGCGAATTCTGGCTCTTCCCCAAAGTCAAAATGATTCAGGATATTGAGGCAGCCACAACAGCGCAACTAAGGACCCTCACAAAAGAAGACTTCCAGAACTGCTTCAGAAAGTGGCAAGAACCACGGGATAAGTGTGTTCAAAGCGAGGGGGAATATTTTGAGGGGGATTAATGGCAATGTATCTTTTACTGTAATAAATATTTTTAATTTAAACATTTACTGTAGTTTTTTAATCACACCTTGTATTCATTCTCAATGTTGATAATTTTTGTCTTGTTCTTTTTTTCTTGATCAATGTAGATGGAGATTTATCAATCAGTTTTATTGATCTTTTCACCAGCTTTTGGTGTTACATTTTTTTCTTAGTCCAGGTTTTCATTAACTGATTTTTCCTCTTCATTATTTCTTTGCATCTCCTGTGTTTTACTTAATATACAAACGTATCTGTCTAGCTTTTTACAATGAAACTTAGCTAAAAAAAAAAATGAAACTTAGCTCATTGTTTTGACCTATCTGATTTTCTAAATAAGTATTTAAAGCTATGTATTTTCTTCTATGGTCTGTTTTAGCTCTTCCTCAAATCGTGTCATACATTGTATTTCTATAATCATTTAGTTCAAAATATCTTCCAATTTTCTTTTTCATTGATTTTTTTATCTATAGTTACTTAGAAATATGTAAGTTGATTTGAAGATATTTGGAGTTTTTCTAAAAATCTTCTTGTTATTGAATTCTAATTGAATACCATTGTAATTTTGAGAATGTATTTTGTAAGATTTTAATGTTTTAAAGTACATTGAGACTTGTTTATTGGATTAGCATATGGTTTATCTTGGCGCACATTCTAGATGCACTAAAAAAGGAAAGTATTCTGGAGCTATATGATGTAATCAGATTAAGGGTTGATGGGCTTGTTCAGATTTTCTATTAATGATTTTCCTCTTTAGTTCTTCTGTCAATTACTAAGAAATGTATGATAAAAATCTCCAAGTATAATTTATCTCTTTCCTTAGTTCTGTCAAGTTTGCTTTGAACAGAAATTCAAAGAAAAACATAATTTATCCACATACATACATATATACTATGTATAAATACATACATACACAATCACAGTTTTATAATTTCCCATATATTTATCACTATTTGTATTCTTTATTCCTTCCTGTAAGTTGTGTCATTTTCCTTTAGACTTTAGGGACCTGTAATACAAGTCTGCTATCCAGGAATTGCCTCAGTTTTTGCTTATCTGAAATTAGTATTTTACCACTATTTTTGATTATGTTTTTCAAACTTAGAACTTTTGGTTAAGTTGGGTTTGTTTTCAACTCTTTGAATATAATCGTTTCTTCCAGCCTTCTTTGTTTCTGGTGAGAAGTCAATTGTTCATTGTATTACTGTACCTTCGTATGTCATATGTTATTTTCCCCTGCTGCTTCCAAGATTTACTCTTTTTGTTTGTTTGTTTTTTATTAAACTTATTGGGGTGACATTGATTAGTAAAATTATATAGGTTTCAAAAGTACAATTCTGTAATACATCATCTATATAATATTGCATTGTGTGTTCACCACCCTGAGTCAGTTCTCCTTCCATCACCATATATTTGATCCCCTTTACCCTCATCTACCACCCCCTCCCTCCCCCTTACCCTCTGGTAACCACTAAACTGTTGTCTGTGTCTATGAGCCTTTATTTTTCTTGTTCATTTGTTGCTTTCAGTTTTATATCCCATATATCAGTGAAATCATGTGGTTCTCAACTTTTTTTTCTGTCTGAGTTCTTTTGCTTAGCATGATAACCTCAAAACTCTATCCATGTTGTCACAAATGGAAGTATTACACAAGATTTACTCTATCTTTGGGATTTAGTGATTTAACTTTGATCTTCTTAGATTTGGTTTTCTTCACATTTATTCTAGTCATTTTCTTCACATTTATCTAGTGTTTCTTGGATCTGTTACTGAATATTTTCATGAAATTTGGGGAATTTTTGGCCATCACTTTTTTAAGTATTGTTTCTGCCTCATTCTGTCTCGCAGTGTCTAGGACTCCGATTAACCATTTGTTGGACTTCCTATATTTGTCCACATGTGTTTGGGATTCTGTTCAATTTTCTTACTTTTCTTTTCTCTGTTCTTCAGATTGCATAATTTATGTTGATCTGCCTTAAGGTTTATTATTTTTTTCCTTCATCTTTAATCTACTTATGAGATCACCAAGTAAATTTTTCATTTAATCATGGTTTTAAGCTCTAAATATCATCTGGTTCATTGTTAGAGTTTTCATTTCTAAGTTGATACTTTGTCTATTTACTTATTGATACCATATTTTCATTTAATACTTTGAATATGCTTTTCTTTAACCCTTTGAGCACATGAATAATAGCTGCTTTGAAGTTTTTAAATCCAACTTTTGAGCCCATTTGGATTCAGTTTCTGTAGGTAGTGTTTTCCTTAGTGTGGGTCATATTCAGTAATTTGTGGTTAAAATCTGAATTTTGAAAATAATGTATTATAATGACTCTGCATTCCATTATGTTTTATTCTGAGGATTTCTAATTTTTTGTTTTAATAGACAGTTAACTTGCCTGGGCTTAAATTGTTGTTAACTCTCACTTCAGTATACTATGCAGCAGATAATGTTTCTGCTCAATTTTTCCAGTTTTCAGATGTTGCTTTTTTTAGCCTGATCACACTGAGTTGTCCCATGCCATCACAAAGTTTACTCAACAGCCAAATATTTGCACAAAATTTATACTCAGATTTTGGGGCTCACACTTTCTATGATCCTCAACCTTGAGTTCTGTCCTTTGATATCTCAAGTCAATAGATTCAGCTTTCTATTATACAATACTCTGCTCTCAGATTAGGAAAAATGCATCTTCAAAGGAGCAGCAAATTTGCAAATTTCGCATGATAAAGTCCTATTCTTTATTTTCCTGCTTGCTGCCCAACTCTTGCATAGCTTAGTGGTCAACCATGGATTTGAGCATAGTTGATAAAACTTTCTGGAGCTCTCTTCCAGAAAATTTCCCCTAAATGTTCAGCTGTTTTGACAATACTGAACCCTCTATTCTGCCACCTTAACCTGGAAAAGATGTGAGTCAACGCCACCAGAGTTAAGGGAGGTTAGGAACACTCTTAGGCAAAAAAAGACACAATTTTGAAATTCTTACATGTCATGATCACTCTTTCTAAAGGAAACTGCTGTGGTTGTTGCCTGCTTTTTTATTGCTTTCCAATGCCTTCAAATAACTATTTTTTAATGATATTTTTATCCAGGTATTGTGATTATAGCTGCAAGAGATTAATGCACAGTGCTAAGTTGAAACTTCCTTATGAATATTTTTTAATAGTGCGATTATTACAAATGTTAGTGATAGCTAGCATAGTATAGGAATTCAATTACCATATTTTACCATGTATAATGTGCATTTTTTTGCCCAAATTTGTGAGGGAAAAATAAGGATGCGCATTATACATGGGCAGTACTAATTCCATATCTATGTAAATGTTTTTAATTCTTTTATTTATGCTTATGAGTTAAAATTGTAACTCTAGAAATCAGTAATATTATCCGTATGCAAAATAATACCCTGGAATACGATAATCGGTTTTGTTGAACTTACGATGAACTTGCAACAACAAAGAGTTCTTGGCCTTCTATGATGCATAAATATCGTAAGTTTGTTATCGGTGCATAAAATTTCTTGTACCTTGTATCTGTTCTTGTGTTTTGTAATTATTTGTTACATAAAATTTCTTGTACCATAATGTTAAAAAATAAATACCAGAATTCCTTTATATACAAAGAAACAAGTACCTAAATGTAAACAAATAAAAATTTGAATAAAAAAATTAAAACGAAAGATTTTTTTTTCCCCTGAAAGTTTGGGCAAAAAATGTAGGTGCACATTGTACATGTACACGGGAGCACATTACACAGCAAAATACAGTAATATTTGTTGAATAAATTAATAATGGTTACCCTCTGTTTAGATAATGCAATAAATTTAACTTTGTCTCTTGTTTTTGTGTTGTGTTCTACATATTAAAGAAAAGAAATCTGATATAAAAGTATAGGCATGTAGCTATCAGTAATTTTAAGAGAATAAAGATATATTGAAGTTGTCATTCTGTCACAGAATCTCAAACATATAACACATTTTTGTCTAAAAAACCTGAATCATCATTTCTTCATTAAAATTCAGAAAGAAGGAAGGATGAGGGAATAGTAAAAGGTAAAAGGATTATTTATTAGGAAAACGTTTAGTACAAATTTAGTAACTATCAAATTTAAATCTTTGATTTTAGATTATTACTGAATTTAAAACTCAAAACCAGAATGTAGGAATAATACTATTTTTACAAGTATAAATATTAATCATCAGACTACATACACTAAGTGCTTTATTATTGTGATGTAAAAGAAATGATGTGTGAGTTTATAAACTGGTTGGTTGTTAGTAATGGCCATTTTAGAGGTGCAGTGCCTGGGAGTATCCTAGTAAAGAAAAAAATTTCTGATTCCTGTGATATAATCATACATAACTCTGTAAATTTTGTAGCTAAGAGAGGAGGAATAGTAGATGGAGAATGATTTGGAATCCGAAAGACTCTATTAAAAGTATCTACTTCCCACTGACTACCTAGTTTCTTAGCCTATCTAACTGTATCTCCAGAAGATACAAATATTGCCCCACCTCATATACTTGTTTTAAGGAGAAAAAGTTATAAAACCGGCTGAGTGTGCTTGGTGTATGGTAAGGTTCGGACTAATTTTTTTCTTTTTTACAGAAGAGGATAAATATAATATTTATTCTCCTTTGCTCTTCAAGTATTTCCTGGCAGAAGGAATCATCAATGGACATAATTTGTTGGTTGCGTCTGCAAAAGAAGACCCTGAGAAAATTTTACAGGTATAGAATATAGTATATTCTATGCATTCAACATTGCATTTTGAACATTTTATGAAAATATGTTGTTTATATATGTAAATGAGATGATATGTTTGTATACATACAAATTATATTTAAATGCCCTAGTGGGACATACATATATTTTTTTCTCAAAGAAAAATATCAAATTTATTTGCACATATAGTTTCATTTTTAAATATATTAGTGTTATTGGACAACTGTTTTAAAACATGTCAGAAATGGGGAAAATATGAATAAGCTATTAAAAACTGGCAATAAATAAAGTTATTGTTATAGTCATGATAATAAAAGAACTCTGTAAAAAGTTAGGTAAAGAAAAACAATTACAGATAATAATTAGATACTATATTATTAGTATCCCAAAGGTATAAATCAGAAGAAAGATACAGAAATTAGGAGTACTCATTTATTGATACCATTTTGCTTTGAGAATGCCAGAAATTATTCTCTTCCAAGCACTATGCAATAATAAAATATGGGATTGAGATACTATATCTTTTTTAAGCCAAAGCACTCTGTTACCTCAGAGAGGACAATTCTGACTTTCAGAATTCTTAATTTCTTTGTCCAAAACAGAAACTCAATTTAAGCTATTGTTTGAATAGAATTCATAATCTAAAATTGTTTTTCCCATAGCATTTTTTCATTTCTGTGCATAGTTTGCCAAATGGCAAATGACTAAGTCATTTATAAATAATTTATAGCATAATAAATACTAATTTACAATAACTATCAACAAATACCAACAAACTTCTATGCCATGCATAAAAGTAAGTCACTGTTATACTGAGCTCAAAACTAACATGATTTTTTTCGTGTGGATCAGACTCTGCTTATTAAATAATACCATCATAAAATCCCTAGGAAAACTCTTTGTATAATTTTCCAAATGACTTCCTTCATTCTTATTTCTGCTGTTTAGCTTCCCTGATATTTTCTTGATGTTTTTCTCTTTTGTTCCTTTTCCTGGCCTTAATCTTCTCGGTCAGTTTCTGCACAGTACTGTACTTGCTAGGATCAGAGTGGAGTAAGGCCAAAATCATTGTTGTAACGAAGCTATACAAGTTCTTCACAGCACATTCCACAAAAGACTGAGACTAAGGTTATATACCACACATTTTTGTAGCCATATAGAAAATACGACTACTTACCAGACCAGGAGCAAGAAGGCCTATTTTTGCTTTTTAAAATAAAGTGTTTTATTTTACCTTCTTGCCTCCACCAACCTAGACAACCGATGTTAAAGCCTAATATATATACTTCCACATTTTGCTTTGGAGGACTGCATTTTTTTTTTTTTTTTTTTGAAAACTAATCCCTGACACCTTTCTGAGGTACCTTGAATTCATGCAAGTTACTGTTAAAATCACAGTATACTTTACATGTCCTTCTTTGGATTATGTGAAGGATTTTGAAGTTATAAAAGAAATACTACCTTTTCATTAGGCCTTCTGAAAATATTTGGTCATCTATGCAAGTAATTAAATTCTGCAAACATTTATTCAGAGATAAATTTTAAGGTGTAGTAGAAAAAATACAAAAGTAGAGCCAAAAAACATACTCTTAAAAAGTTGCACGTCGGACCAAGATTGATTAATAAGACCCAAATTTTTCCTCGTGTCCAAAACAACTAAAAACAGAACCAAATATATGAAACAACAGTTTTTAGTTCATTGATCATCATAAAATAAAGGATAGTGGTTCCTGAGATGTGTCCTATAGCTTTCCTGGCTTACGCATGCAAGGTTTCCAGACAACCTTAGGAGACAGAACTAGGAGTGCCAAATTATGACCTTGTTACTATTGGCATGTGAAGCCTAAGTGTGGTTTAAGGAGATATGTGTGATTACCAAACTGACAAGGGGTGGACTTGTGATGGTTAATTTTATGCATCAACTTGACTGGGCCATACACTGCCTGGATATTCAATCAAACATTATTTTGACTGTACCTGTGAGAGTATTTTTGGTTGAGATAAACATTTAAATTTGTAAACTAAGTAAAGCAGCTTGCCCTACCTAAAGTGAGTGTGCCTCATCCAATCAGTTGAAGGCCTAAATAAAACAAAAAGTCTGACCCTCTCTTGTGTAAGAAAGAATTCCTCCTGTCTGATTGATTGCCTTTGAACTTGGACATCAGTTTTTTCTTGCCTGTGAATTGAAACTGAAACATCAGCTCTTCTTGAATCTTGAACCTGTCAGCTTTTGGGTTGGAAGTACACCATTAGTTCTCCTGATTCTAAAGCCTTTACATTCAGACAGGAATTATACCATCAGTTCTCCTGCATCTCCAGCTTCCTGACTCACCCAGCAGATCTGGGGTCTGTTGTCAGCCTCCGTAATCATGTGAACCAATTCCTTGTAATAAATCTTATTTTCTGTGTGTGTGTGTGTGTGTGTGTGTGTGTGTGTGTGTGTGTATATATATGTTTATATATGTGTATGTGTATATATATATATACATATATGTTTATATATGTATATATATACACATATATATGTGTGTGTGTCTGTGTGTTTGTGTATCTGTGTAGATAGATCACATTTTATATATATGTACTTATGTATGCATTGTAAGTACGTATATATATAAAATGCATACATTTTTATATATACTTATGTATGTGTATGTATATATGTGTGTGTGTGTGTATATATACTTACATATATGTGTACGTATACATATACACACACACACATATGTATATACATCCTATCGCTACTGTTTCTCTGGAAAACTCTAATACAACTTTACTGAAAATATAAAAATTACATTTGAAACTGACATAAGGCATTTCACATTTATTTGTTAATCTCCATTAAATGATCATTATTACCTCACATCTTATATCTTGGCCAGTTTTCCAGGTAGTAAAGTACAATGATCTTCCCACCTTTTTGTTTTCCTGCCTCTAAAAATATTTTTTTTAATTATGTATCTACTTGTGTACTATGTTATCTAAAAATTAGTTATGAGATTATTTATTTGCAAAGGATTTTACTGTAAATATTGCCTTTTTAGTTAAAAACTTTTATATCAGTCTTCTAAGTGAAGTGTATCCAATAGAATCTAAACAACAGTAATTTGATGTCAGCATCATTATTTTTAGAAGTAAATATATAAGCAAGCTCTTCTTTAAATCTGGAAATTTTACATCAGTCCTTTTTTCCTTTAATTCATATTTTTTTCTTCCACTCCTCTTAGGATTTATGTCTGAATGTAATGTTTTATATTCAAAATATTAATAATAACCATATGTCGGTTTTTCTGTAACAAAAATTTTCACATTTAAATTTATTTTAAACTTCTTGTCTCAAAAGACTGTTAAAATATTTCTTCTCAATTCAGTCATTACAATTAATGTTGCATGCAGTGTATCAATAGACAAAAAAAATTCACACTACATTGCTTTATTAAGATGTATTAGTAGATAAATATTGCTAGAATGGGACGGGATTCAGCATCAATTCTATTTATATTTTTCAATTTTGCAGATTGAGCTTTCATAATTGAGGAAAAGGGAATAGAAAGAGTTTCGTTATTGCAGTGTCCCTCAATTTTTAAACTTTTTCTGTATAATGTACACGAAAATCACACAATGTTATCATAAATTATTTTAAATTATTTGTCTGGTCTATTAGGTCCACCGACAACTTAGCTGAAGACAATAAAAAAAAATGATTTCCCCAGTTGTTAGAGCATTCACATTTTCTGTACCAAAAAGGTATTTTGAATTGTCTCTTTGGTGCTCTGGAGATTTTTTATTACCTGGGCATTGAGAGGTAAATCTTTCATTTGTAAAGTGAGAAAAGGGTGATTTGAAAGGAGGTGGGAAACAGGAACCTGCATTGGCACATTCTCTAGAATGTCAGTTTCCTCTTAGCATTTGTGAAAGTTGAAGTTCAAGGAATTGATTCCTTTAAAACTTTCATAATCCTCTACCTCTTTAAAAGTCTTCATATAACCCATAATAAAGACTCCCAGTTTTTGAAAATTAAAAATAATGGAAACAAATCATCTTACCTGATAAATACCAACATTTCTAAGTTTAGAGTACCATAGGCCTAATATGATTAAATCCAAATATTGATGTAGCCCAATGAACCTGTATTTAAGTCATCCTCAAAGTACCTTCTTCTAAATAGTGTAACGCTAATTATCGTTTATTTTATATCTATTTGAAAACAAGAGTATATTACTTTGGACTTCAAAGATGTGGGAATACTTTTAAGTTACTGCTGCTCCATGAAAAGTCTAAATGAAGGTTATCTCAGCCAAAAAAATGTTAAGTCAGCCTTTTGGACTTAGAATTTCTTTTATGAAAATTATGTCACATAACATGTAAATGCTGATTGTTTTATTGGAAGTAAAGAAATGAAAGAAACCATTAGTGATATTTTCCTATTATCTTAAATATTATTTAAAAGATGATTACTTGAAGTAAATTCCCAGTGATTGATATATCTGTGGAGGTTTTTCTTCCAAAGAAGTAGTGTTGGTTTCAATGTTGACAGATATTTCACTTCACTTTCACATATTTGAATTTTTACTATCACTGAGATCCAATTTATAACAACACGCTAGTCAAGCTCCTGGTACTTAAATTCTTCTTATATTTCAAGGGAAATACACATTGAAATGGTTTAATCATTTTAATGTCTTCAAGGTTTCTGTTGCTCTGGACTAGTATAGGTGTTTTCAACTGAAGAATGTATTCTGATGTCAGATCTATTGTACTTTATTTTGGGCATGTAGAATATATTATCAAAGACATTATAATTGCTGTCACAAAAGTTAATTAGATTTACTTTGTGTAACATTGCAGATTTGATAGTGCTGAATATATTTCATTCATCTATTTATAATGAGTAGCCTAGAACAAATTGTTTTTATTGAATAGCAAGTTTGCTTTACATGACAATTAAGTATCTATCAATAATATATTCAGTGTTGTTAAATATTAATTTAGCAATAAAGTTGAGTGTGTGATGCCCAGGAAAAATTTCTCTTCTTTGATTTTAATGCTGTTATTTTCTTTTAACTAAAACCTCTTATATAGATGAGTAATGAAAGTAGTTAAAGGTTGTACATGCTAAATAATATGCTTACTTGACATTTCCCTACATAAAACAATTATTTAATGACTTATGTTTAAACTGTTTTAATTTGATTATGTTCTTATATTTCATGCAGCTTTACTCTGAAAATATGTAGTTTTTGAGTTAATAGAATCCTTTTTACTCATCAGTAATTCTTAAATTCTCAATCTTGTCATTTTATATTTCTTACATGTTTAATATTTAAAAGTAAAACAATATTTGATTTTAAAATTTTATGCCATTCTCATTTTTCTATTAAAAAAGTACAGAAGTATTGTTTTAACATATACATGTTTAATGTGGTCCAGTTAGTGTTCACACGTTTAGAATAGACTGAAATAGAAAATTATGGCTGATAAAAATTTAAATTATTCATATTCTTCATAATACCAGTGCATAGAAAAAGGTTTTAGTTTTTAGTATCTCTCTGAGAAGAATGAATAAAATATCATTTGTAATTTAAATTGAGATATTAAATGCTTGTATGGATAAGTAGGTTTTTCTACATATTTAGTCAGGGTTTCACTGTGCCAAACTCAGAGTTATACTTAAATCTTCATTTGTATCAACAAATACCCCGACAATGGCTGACCAAAACCAAGGCATTAACAGTTTTTAGAGAAACAGTATTGGGGGGAAATGCTGTAATTGCTTAGTTTTAATTTTATGATGTATGATTGGGGATTTCTGGAACCTACAACCAAGGCAAATATTGCTAGTACAAGAAAAGGGAAAAGATAATCTTATAGACCATAATTATCTTAAAACTGTATATAACTAAAAGACAAGTAAAGGACAAAAAGCCCATCAGCTGCCTGTGGTATATTATATAACCACCCAGCAATTTATCCATCATCTTTTGAAAACATATTCGTGCCTATTATAGTTAAAGCTCCTTCAGGAAGTCAGCATTAAGATGTAACGCTGGAAAAGTACCCCCCTTAGAAAATCCTATAGAACAATATACATGATGTTGTTAAAGCTTTTAAAAACACATATGGTAAGTATTTTTCAGTTAAATGTTTTATTTAAGAGAATTTCCTTAATCATCTGAAATATAGTGGTAAGTATTCTCCACAATAACTTTCTATGGAATGTTTTCTAAAATATCAAAAATTACATTTTTATGTTAAAATATTTAAACACTTATCAGTAGATAGGCTGATTTTTTTTTATGAAATAAAAAATTGTGTACACACACACACATTTCCTTAGAACTTGAAAATGCTAAGATTTTTCTATTATATCCCTTTCATAATTTTAACAATATGATGTGTGTTACTATTTATAGAATTAAAGTAAAATGATTTTCAGAAGTAAATTTAAATGCTATTTCATAATATACTAAAGTCAATTTTAAAACTTAATTTTAAATATATTTTAGTGATGACATGCCAGATAGGTAATACAATGCAGGAAGAGATATCTAATATCTAGAGCAAAGGATTAGTTCTTGATTCACTGCATTAACTTTTTTTAACATTCTAAAATAAATTTTATTTCTGTATATTAATAAAGAATTATAACTGAAGTTTTCAAAATACTATTTAAAATAGCATCAAAAATTAATCAATACTGAAATATAAATTTAACAAACAAGTGCAAGAGTTTGTGCACATTAAGCTATAAAACTTTCATGATGTAAATTGAAGATTTAAATAACTGTAGAAATATACCAAACCTATGGATTGAGAATTTTATATTATTTAAGTGTCAATTCTCCTGAAATTTAAATTTAATTTCCCATGTAAGTTTAAAATATTAGCTGTGGGCTTTTTTTTATTTTTTTTTTAGTTTCAGGTATACAAAACAGCGTATTGATTACATACTTACCCACCTCACAGTGATAACCCCCCGAAGTCTACCACCCCTCTGACATTATACATACCTATCACAATACCATTGACGGTATTCGCTATGCTGTACTTTATGTCCCATGACTATATATATATATTTTAATTATAGTTGACATTCCATTTTAGTTTCAGGTGTATAGTTTAATGGTTAGGCATTTTGCATTAGCTTTTTATCTATTATATACAGTAAATACTGTCCAACCCCAGTTAGAACAAAGTGAGAAGCTAGAATTCTTTTAAGGAGCTTAAAAGTTGTATTTTTTTAAAAAATATGTACCCAGGGTAAGTACATGGTTACCAGCAGGAGTGTTACCACTATATCTTAACATCAAGCATACTAGTAAATAGTTCAACTTTACAGTGAATTTTGGTATATTTAATATAGAGAAAATCTTTCATAATGAAAATGAATCACTTTATCATAACCCATTAATTGTTGGAATGAGTAACAATTCATTTGAAATGAACCATATAATATTTGATGAATTAATATAGCAATAAGATATTTAGTAAGGAAGTATGAAAATTTAGACATCCTCAGAATTCTTTTTATGGACTTCAATCCATAAATAAAAATTAAAATGGTATCTTAATAATTTGAAAGCATTATTTTATATCCCAAAAAAACCAACCTTTTACCCAAATATTGAATTAATTTGTTAAGATCTTACTCATTGTATCATGTGTTTTACTTTATTTGATGTTTTGGTTATAATTGAAATCAGAGATAACAATTGATTTAGAATTAGATGAAACAGTATTATTTGCTAAACAACATAAAGTTTAAACTTCTATTAAAAATATTTCTTTTTCTTCTGCCAATTGGTGTCAAGAGTAGATCTTTGTTTGTCCTCCATCTGTTATTTACTGATCGTGGAAAAGAATTAGAAGTCTGAATCCAGTAAGTGGTCAGGTGTTTGCTTTTAGTACATTGTAGTGCAGTTTGGTCTTTCTGAGTAAATAGAATACAAAAATATCTCAGGTCTGTCTTGTTTTCCTTGTTCTGCCAAAATCGAGAGAGCTACAAAAATGACTTTAAAGAAATACCCCTGGATTGGCCAAGTATATTTTTGAACATTTTTTTTTTATTATACTCATCTCCAAAGTTGTAGTTTTAAAATGGTTCAGACAAAAGCAATACATCATGTTATAAATAATTTAAAATTATTTTCTGGCCCTTCTTTATCATTCCACTTTGCAAGCTTTATGCATATTCAATAACATAAAGCACACATTTCCCCCAACATTTTTACTTTTTCTAGCCTACATAATATTTATTGTATTGCCTATCAAAACTATTTTGTCACTGTCTATCTTTTGTCCATAGTATAAGTACAAATATTACAAGAGCCCTATGAAGGCAGAGCTATAATCAGTACATGTTCCCTTTATTTCTTTCTCAACATTTTACTTGGTCCGAAAATTATCAGGCTATCTATACCCTTTTCAGTACTTACATCTCTGAAGTGCCAGTTGGACCAGGAATTTGCTATTTGACCCCAGGGTTTCACTCTTCTTTTTCCCCCTCGCTACTTACGAGTATGAGAGCTTATTTAAAATTCTAAGTTCTCGCCTGGCAGCCACAGTTAGAGCTTCTTTGGCAAACTAAAAAGACTAAGAAAAAATATGCAAAAGCTCAGTACTGCTTCCAGTGACCTACATTTGTAGCCAGCTTTTAAAAGATGGCTGTGCCTTATTTTCCAAAAAGGAAATGAAAGATAAAAACATAAAGGAAAATAAACCCACTTCCCTGTCACTAGCTAGTGAGAACAATTTCTGATATAACATGAAAATAAATACACATTTAGCATTGATGTATGTGCTCAACCAACAAAAGAAAGGAATTTTGCATACAGAAAAGTAATCTAAGTCATATACCAAAAATGCCATAGCCTGTCATATTTATCCTCAAGAAGGTGAAATATATTTGGAATCTGATTTTAATTTCTATGTTGCTATTAATACTTAACTAGCTGTAGGACCTTGCACAAGTCATTTAACTTTTCGTATTAGTACAGTTGGGGATAACTGTCGTATTAGTTAAGATGGGGATAACATCCTATCTACCTTATTCCAGAGTTCCAAATTAAAAATCAAATATCTGAGGGTTTTGCTTTCTAAATCTGAAAGCACACTTATTCCACACCTCACATTTACTTTCAAAAATGTTGTTTTGAACTCATTAGTAAATGAATGGTTGTAAATACTTGATGGTTACTGTTGTGCTCAAAAGAAAAGTTAAAATGTTGGAACTTTATCATTCTTTGAAAATAAGCCACACAAAGGCAGAAATGGGAATATGCGAAACAGAGTTCATTTTTCTTCTGAATACAGAAGAAAGTATTTTACAGAAAAAGTATTCAGAAGAAAGTATTCAATCCTTTTGGGAGTGAAAAATAACTTGAAATTCTGAAAATCAAAGCCGTTAAAACTGAAAAGAAACACTTTTTCATCAGCTCCCCAAATTAACATATTACCCCATTAAAAAGGCAGCAAACCATCAAGGGTCATAGATTAAGCACACAGTCTGTGAAGATTTCTTATGTACAAAAGGATAACTTTTCTACATGAAAACCCCAAAGAAGACAGGGCTATCTCTCCTGCTAGTATTGGGGTGATTCTGTCTTTGGCCAGTGTTTCTTTCCTGAAATTTTAAGTTTTGTTCATCAGAAACTCACAGGCATTTGCAGAAAGTGGCCTTAGTTCACCACATCCGTCTTTTAATATTATGGAATATTAATGATCAGAGGCATTTGAAATGTGCTTATGATTTTTGTAAACTATTCTTACTGCAGTTTGTGTGTTTGTATATATGAGTGTGTGTAAAAGTCTGTGCTAGATTTCAAAAACAGTAGGTACTATTATACTGAAGACTTAAATTGGAAGTAGAAAATAGATGTAAGACTATGAAGTGAAACTTCTTAGCTTTGTATTTCTTAAAACAGATTATAACATATAGGGTGCTATAGAAATTAAAGAAAATCTATTTTCCAGTTGTCTCTAGTTCTCAGTATTCAATGAGCAGAAAGAGAATGTTTTGTTCTATTAACACCAAATGTACTACAAAATATAATCTTCAAGTTCAATAAAAATAAAGTGATATCCAATTTCATTTAGTACCCCAAATATTCTAAGGATTTTTGTTTGTGACGTTTTCCATAATGTGGGTTTATTTTGGGAAAATAAGTACGACATCTAACAAAAACAGTCACTTGTGTATTCCTGAGCTAGAGATTTAACTAGACCTTATATTTTAAAATGTTTTGGTTTTATCAAGTTATTAGAAAAATTTTTGTTTATATTCAATAATGACACTTAATACTTAAAGGAATTTTGTAGGAATTCTATACCAACATAAAAATCCTTCTATAACTCGAATAATTATTGCATAAACTGTTTGCTTAATATAGATTTTCATTCATCATGTTGTCTTAAAAACAGGTTAATATATACCCTTATACAGTAAACATTTACTAAAGGGAATTATTGCACATTATCTCACTAACTAAACCTGATAATACCTGTGATTAAGTGGAAAATTTAGCCCACTTTTTTAAAACATTTTACAAAATATATTGTAATGAATATATTTTCTATTACATGGACCACATTGTTCACCATGCATTATTTTTTCTGTAACTAGAGAGATAAAGATACACATAATATATGTATATATACACACTATATAGAGGGTGCCAAAAAAATGTGTACACTTTTTAAGAAGAAAAAAGCTATTAAAATTGTAATATTCAATATATACCAATAACAAAAGCTGAATACAAGTCATGTTTGACTTCTGCAATTACAAGAGGTGCTAAAAGTGATTACCATCAGCATCCAGACACTTCTGATTGGGCGAACTACTGCTTGAGCAACATGGACCAAAGTGTCCACTTGTCTACATTTTTTTTGGCACCCCCACTGTATGTATACATAACACATACAGACACATGCAGGAGTTCACGTATTTTTAACAATGGTCATTACCTATTAGTAGCTCTCTTCATTTTAACTATATTATCTCTGTGAGTATTAGTTTTATTGGTCATGCAGTTAGCACCGTATTAAACATTGACAGCATTTAATACCATATATGAACTTTGCTTTGTACAGGAGCCTAGAAAGGAAAACTCCCAATTTTTATGGTTGGAAATATTAATATATACCAACAGTGCATCCTTGTTTCTCTGTAAGTAGAAACATGGAATTTCTTATTTCAAGCTTTCTAAGAAATTCGTTGTGAAGTACACAGAGAATATTTTGAAGGAATATGTAATACAACTTTGGTATTTTGGTATATAAAATATATAAAGTTTGATACATAAAACTGAGGGAGATTGATAAAATTAATGTAGACCTCATGGAGACTTGTTCTTAACCTCTTGGAAGTTTTCATTTTTTACATAAGTGAGAAAATAATTATGGAATCTAATAATATCAGAATGCCAAGAAACTCAGTACATTTCTCTTTAAACTCCTTTTAAGTCAGTGCCATCAATATGCAGTCTTAAAATCATATGGCTGCTGTGGCCAAGACTTAAGGAGTGCTGTTTATGGTATTGGCAGGCATACTGCTATGACCTACATATGGAATTTAAATTTGCGTCTTCCTTATTTGCCTAACCTCCCTACTAGATTGCGGGAGGACTCAGG
The DNA here is from genome assembly GCF_004115265.2 of Rhinolophus ferrumequinum. Lineage (NCBI taxonomy): Eukaryota > Metazoa > Chordata > Mammalia > Chiroptera > Rhinolophidae > Rhinolophus > Rhinolophus ferrumequinum. Next base: position 25,755,717 of record NC_046294.1, on the reverse strand, counting down.
GATTAATTACATGTCTGAATTGTTTTGAGATCCTTCTATGACTGATGCTCTTAAAAATATGATGGTTTAGAATATAATATTTTACTATAGATTATGATTTGCATTTAATTGAAGGTAGTATTTTTTAAAGTTTTATTTTTACTTAGTGCAACTCTTTTCCCTTCATTTCTGAATAGTTCTAGCATAGACTTCCATTTCCTGAAGTTATCTTTCTCCTTCCCTCTCAGTCAAGAAAATTGACTCTGGGTGGTGAACACACAGTGTGATTTATGGATGATGTGATACAGAATTGCACAACTGAAATCTATGTAATTCTACTAACAATTGTCACCCCTATAAATTAAAAAATAAATAATAAAAAAAAAAAAAAAGAAAATTGAGAGATTTTCCAGTCTTCTAAACACTGGATTTACATATCTGGTTTACATATTAAATAGAAATATAATAAGGATCAATGGAAAAATATTGAGAATAGTGGTTTGATTTTCTATTTTTCAGATTCATGTAATTGATGTAATTGCAAAATTAAAAGCATCATCTTTGTCAGTAGCCGAACTTGGAAGTTTAGTTAAAATAATGTTTTTATACCAATTTCACCCTTTCTTGTAACATCAGCAATTTTTCCACCTTAATATTCAAGAAAAAAATCTGAAATTGCACTGTGTTCCCTAATCTATCCTGAATTTAGTTTGAAATACGGATGGAAATAAGTTAATTCACAAATTACTGATCTTAAAAATCTATGCGTTTTAGAAACGTTTTTGTGTAACATCAGCTCTACCCCCAGACTTCTGACTTACTCCATGCAATCAATCTACATTTCTGAATGCTTGTAACAATTAAGTCACCTCTCCCCCCATAGTTTTAAATATTTAAATGAAGATAATGTGAAGGACGTAATTTTAATATAGGGATATTCAGATTAGATATTTGGAGTACTTTGTATTTATATTATGATAATCAATAATATCTTCGCATTAGTTTCTCTTTCTAACTTTCAGAAAATAAAGGTCCCCCCCCAAAAAAAAACAAACAACTCAAAGTCACCAAAGCAATACACTTACTGATACAATATAATATACTTACTGATACATGGATAATGCTTAAGTAGTATTAATTATACAGTTACCAAAACCTGCGAGGTTCAAAAGATTTTATTTTTAAGAAGGATTTATCATGCTGCATGGATTATGTTGCTACATAATAGCTCAGTAGTACTTCTGCTGAATTGTAAAATAGCTTCGAAAGGAGTGTGATGCCCATCGTTGGTGTAATGCATTGGTAATTAAGAGGGTGGGAGGTTAAGCTTCATTAACTGCTGAGGGATTGTATCTTGGGTTTTATTATGCCCTAGAGAACATAAAAAGTGAGAAGGGTCAAACTGTTGGAGTCAGATTTTGCTTGTGCATCTGCCAAAACAAAGACCACAAAATGGTATAGCAGCAAGCCCAGAGTGGTATAAATTGAAAAGGGAAGAAATATATTACAGATAAATATATTTATCTTACGGACACGGATAAATGTTTCTGATTGAAAAATAGATATACTTACATCCGGGAGTAGATCTTGGTTTTGGAAGTTTGTAATAATTTGGCTTCATATAGGTGTTTTTAAGTAGAATAAATAGTTGGTTTTTGTCCAAAGATAGTGCCAATTTCTTATTCATGTTAGTTATCTAACCTGATTCATTTGATTAAAAGACAAATTTTATACTGTCCATCCTATCTTCTGTGTAGAATTTACGAAGCCTGCTTTTCATTTTTATTTGTTCCTGATACTTGCTACTAAATATATGGGAACTGTAAGTGCCACCTTGCAGAAAAGAACCAATAATCTGATATTCTTTGTTTTAGGAAACAGGGATATGGCCACCACATGATGTGTTCTTTGGTGCATTGGGTTAGAAATCAAAGACGGGGATCTTTCAAAAGTGTGAAGGAGGATCCAGATTTGTGATTGACCGCTGTAATAGTTGAATATTAAGGAGCTTATTCTTAGCATTCTCTTGAAATAGAAATTTTATCAAAACATTAATCAAATTTTAGATTAGTTACAGACATTGCAACAAATGGTAGGGATTATAGCAGTGATCACTCTGACAGGGCCAGTGAGTCACAGTGAGCAGGGTAGCTGATTGCATACTTCAAAACCATAGGGCTTACAAATATAACAACATACTAAATACAAACTTACATAATAAATTTCTGAATATTAGAAGACAAAAATACCAGAATGTTTCTTCTTTCTTTCCCAAAATATCTTTTCTTGGTATATCTTTAAATCGTTCCTTTTCACTTGGATTCTGAATAGCAGAACTGGAACCATTAAGACAGAATTTTCATGTAATGGATTTTTTTCTTTTTTTTTTTTTTTTTGTCAGAGAATTATATAGGATAATCTGACACTGTTGCTTTAGAATCGAGTTCTCTAATTCACAAAACTTAAAAACCACACTACTGGTGATTCTTACTTTGTGTGGACCAATTTTTTACTTTGTTACTTTCGTTCATACTTCTGGCTAAAAGAATGATAAAAATACTGAAGAGCAACCAAAAATTCACCTAGGTTTTAACTGTGTAAATTACTAGCATAATAATTATCTACACCATATGGGGATAAAAATTTGTTATATACAGAGGGGGCCAAAAAAAATGTATGCACATTTTAAGATAACATATCTTGAAATGTGTATAGGCACCCCAGGTATAGCTTCTATCAGCCAGAAAATAAAACAATAATTTTATTTTACACACATGTGAGAATGGCTGTCATCAAAAAGACAAGAGACAAAAGTTGGCGAGGATATGGAGAAAAGGGAACCCTTGTGCACTATTGGTGGGAATGTAAATTGGTGCAGCAACTATGGAAAACAATATGGAGGTTCCTCAAAATATTATAAAGAGAACTACCATATGATCCAGCAATTCTACCTCTCGGTGTATATCTAAAAGAAATGAAATCATTATCTCGAAGAGATACCTGCACCCTTATGTTCACTGCAGTCTGATTTACAATAGCCCAAGACAGGGAAACAACATAAGTGTCCATCAATGGATGGATAAAGAAAATGTGATATATATATACATATATGTCTTCATTTTATTACTAAGGCGTTACCGGTTTTTTATTTTTACACTTTCTACCTCCTTTCTTGATTCCATTTTTATACTGCTGAATTATATTTTCAAATAATTTTTTCAGAAAAGACTTGTGACAGGTAAGCTTTTGAAACACTATATGCTTTTTTACAAAGTGCCCATATTTTGTACTCACACTTAATAGGTAATTTTCCTGGATGGAGAATTCTAGGTTCAATATCAGTTTTCCTCATACTTAAAAGACATTGATCTTCTAAATTCCAGGGTTACGGAGTTGTCTGATACTAATCTATTTCATTTTCATTTGTAAGCAGTATATTTTCATCCTCTTTTAAAGCTTTTTGGCTTTTACCTTTATTCCTGGAATTGTGAAAGGGCATGTTAATGTTTTTATGGCTCTTTTTTCCTTTTAGCCACTGAATTCTTAGTACATATTTTCAATTTGAAAAACTATCTCATCAGCTCCATAAAATTTTTTCCTATTATTTCTTTGATTTTTAAAATTAAGTTTTAACAGTATACATTCTTCTTTCTAATTATTACAACATCACAAATAAAGTCACATGGCCCAAATTCCACTCATCCCCCTTCTCCCACCTTTAAAGAAGTTAACTACTGTTAGGAGATTGGTGTGAATTCTTCCAAACAAAAATATGCATATGTATACTATATGTAATGAGCCATTTTTGTTTTATGCATACAGTTTTTTCTCATTTGCTTTGTTAATACATATTTATATATAATAAAATTTACCAATTTTATGTACAATTCAGTGAGTTCTAGTAAATGTATATAGGTGTGTAACTACCAACCAAAATCATGACATGTTTCTGTCCCCTAAGAAATGTGCCTGTTTGCAGTCACTCTCCTCTGACTACTTCTTGGACACTGGCAGCCTCTCATCTACTTACAATCTCTATACTTTGCCTTTTCTAGAATTCCATATATATATATATATATATATATATATATATATATATATATATATATATATGGAATCATGCAGTATATAGTATTTTGTATCTGGCTTCTTTCACTTAACACAGTGCTTTTCAGATTAACCATGTTCCTATGTGTATCAGTAGAGTTTCTTCCTTTTACTGCTTTTACTAGCCATTCAGTAGTTGAATGACATTTGTGTTGTTTCCACTGTGATAATTAAATGAAGTTGCTTTGAACATCCATGTACATGTCTTTGTATGGGCATAGATTTCTATTTCTCTTGGGTAAACACCCAGAAGGAGAATTCCTGGGTCATATTGAAAGTGAATGTTCAATTTTTAAAGAAATTTCCAAAATCTTTTCTCAAGCAGCTGTACGATTTTGCATTCCCATTAGCAGCATGTAAGAATTCCAGGTACTTGTTTCCTTTTAAACATTTGGTGTTACCAGTTTTTAAATTTTTCTTGAACAATTCTAGTGCACATGTATCTCATTGTAGTTTTAATTAGCATTTTCCTAATCACTAATGATGTTGAACATCTTTTCATGTGTTTATTTGCCATCCCTATTATCTTTTGGTAAAGTGTTCGACTCTTGTTGATTTTTTTATTGGATTGTTTGTGTTTTTATCATTGAGTTGTAAGTGTTCTTTTCATATTCTGTATATAAATCCTCTATCAGATAGATGTTCAGCAAATATTTTGACCCACTCTATGGCTTGTCTCTTTGTTGTCTCAATGGTGTCTTTCAAGAGCATTATTTTTTACTTTTGTCTCAATTTTTTATTTTATATTTCATGCTATGTTTTTGTCCAATTTAAGAAACATTGAATAACCCGGGGGTCAGCAAACTTCCTTTAAAGGGCTAGACCGTAAATATTTTTGGCTTTGTAGGCCATATGGTTTTTGTTGTAACTAATCAGTTCTACTGTAACACTAAAGCAGCCATAGACTCTTCCTAAGCAAATGGGCATAACTGTATTCCAATAACAGGTAGCTGGTTGGATTTGACCTACAGGCCATGGTTTGCTGACCCCTGGAGTACCCCCAAAGCCACTAATATTTTCTCCTTTGTTGTTTTCTGAGAATTTGTTGTTATCCTTTCTCTATTGAACTGCCTTAAGCTATGTAGAAAACCCATTAAATATACAGGTGTTTTTCTCAACTTTCTTTTCTATTCCATTGAACCATATATCTATCTTACATGGACTTCATTTTTCTGTTTTTATAATTACTTGAAATCGGTATTTTTAAGTTCCCCAACTTTCTTCTTTGGCAAACTTGTGTTGATTATTATGGGCTTCTACATTTCCATATAAATTTTAGATTCATCTTGTCAGTGTATATGAAAAAATTTGCTAGAATTGTTCTTTTTCTTCCCTATTTTTCCCCTCTGTTCTTTGTTTTTAATAACCTCTATTACTCTCTTAAAATTAATCTATGGTCTACTCTTGTTATTCCCTCGCTATATTATCATGAATTCATTCCCTTTTGGTCATGGTACTGTTATTTCAATGAAAATTGTGTTCGTAATGAATTAGTTTGTAATCCCTGCTAAGATGAATTATACTTTTTATTTCTACCAAGTAAATATTTATTGAATATCCAAATGTACAAGTTACTACTTTAAGCCAAAGGAACAGCAATAGTTAAAGACTTGGAACTAGAAATCTTAGGACTTCCTGAGTAAGCACATATTGTCCACTTTGTAAGAGAATAGTGTGAAATAAAGTTCAAAGGGTAGTCACATTATTTTTCTTGTGAGTTATTTAAAGAGTTAACTAAGAGTGCTATGGATACATCCTGCCAGGAGCCAGGAAAGAGAATTAACTAATCTTGCATGAATGAGAAAATAACTATAGAGAAAGTAAAGAGGAGGAGGAGCTGAGAGAAGAGGAGAAAACAGAATGAAAGACGATAACCTGATTTATATACTTTGAGTTTGACATGCAGTTGAACATTCAGGTAGAATATAGACAGAATATCCAGAAGGCAGTTAAACATCTAGGCCCAGAAATTGGGAAATGATTAGAAATAGTGATTTGCTAGCCATCATTTCTTTCTCCATGAAACATTACCTGAATGCCTCCTATGTGCCAGAAACTGTTATAGACTGTGCCCCCCCAAAAAAAATTTCATGTCCTTCTTGTATGCAAAATGCATTTTTTTCCAGCCCACTAGCTCCAAAAGTCTTAACTCATTCCATCACCAACTCTAAAGTCTCATCTAGTTCTCATCTAAACCAGATATGGATGAGACTTGAGGTATGATCCAGCCTTAGGCAAAATTCCTGTCCTGCTGTGAACCTGGGAGTCTGTGAAACCAGACAAGGTATGTGCTTCCAAGTACAATGGTGGGACAGGCAGAGGATAGACATGCCCATTCCAAACGGGAGAAAGCGGAAGGAAGGAAGAGGTTATGGCAAGTCCAAAATTTAGCAAGGCAAGTTCCATTGGGTCTTAAATTGCATGAGTAAACTTCTTTTGTTCAATGCTCTGCCTTCTAGGCCCTCCGTAGTGTCAGCATCATGCCCCTTGGCTGGGCAGGGCACCCCCTACATGGCTCTGCTGAGTCCCACCCTTTGAAAATAAGGTGGAGACAGCCTTGCCTCCTGTGCCTGTGAACTCTGGGCCTGTGGTGGGAATGGCAGCTCTCATGATCCCTGAATCACACACAGTTGGAGTCTTTCTTCCCTTTTCTTGCAGGTTAGCTCATTTTGAAGCCTCACACACAGTTGGAGTCTTTCTTCCCTTTTCTTGCAGGTTAGCTCATTTTGAAGCCAAATTGCTCAATGACAAGTCCTATAACATCCAAGAAGTTTAATAGCCTTCCTTAATTCCATCCTTCCTTGTCTGTTCCCTTTAGTTCAAACTATACCAATCGTGTCTCTACTGGTGTAATTCCAACTCTATTCTCGCTTCTGCAGAGATGGCTGATTAAGTCCATGTGCCACACCCATGATCTCTTTTATCAAATGGTTGTTCAGCCATGCCCTCACTGTTCTCTTCAGAACAAGTGTTTTCATTTTTTGCCATATGGATAGGCTGAGATTTTTTCCCATCAAGTTCTGGTTCCGTTTTGCTTAACAATTCCTTCTTTAATTCATTTCTCCCCTTTTGCATTTTACTATAAGCACTAGGGAGGAATTAAGCCACTCCTTCAAAACTCTGCTTGGAAATCTCCTCGGCTAAAAATCAAATTTCATTGCTCCCAAGCAGTGAAACACTAGAAGTGAAACACTAGAAGCTTCCACAAAACACTAGAACACAGTTCTGCCAAGTTCTTTGCCACTTTATTACAAGGATTGCCTTTCCTCCAAGTGTCCAATAGTATGTTCCTTATTTCCACCTTGACTTACTAGAATCTCCCTTGACATCTCTATTTCTAACTTGTGTCTCAAAACTCTTCCAGCCTCTACCATTATCCAATTCCAAAGCCCCTTCCACATATTTAGGTATTTGTTAACAGCTCTGTGCGTTTTTTGGTACCAAAATCTGTCTTGGTCAGCTTGGGCTGCTATAACAAAATACCATCAACTGGGTGGCTTGAGCAACAAAAATGTATTTTCTCACAGTTCTGGAGGCTTAGAAGTCTAACATCAAGATGCCGGCCAATGTAGCTCCTGATGAGGACTCTTCCTGGCTTGTTGATTGCGCTTACATGTTTAAGCATCCTCTCCCTAGAATCCTCTGTCCTGGTACTCCAAATGGACTGCTTGTTCTCTAGGCAGTCTGCACAGTTGTTGTGCTGGCACTTCCCTTCATCATTCCAGCATTTGCCCTGCTCCTGCTCTTGGTGGAGCACATCCTCTAGTAACTTGAGAGTGGATAGAGATGGAGGGTAGGTGTGAGGTAGTAGAGATTATTTTTAAACTTTACATGTCTGAAAATGTTTTCATTCCACCTTCATTTTTAACATTAGTTTGATTAAATACTGAATACTAGGCTGGAAATAACTTTCTCTCCAAAAAGTTCCGTGTCGCTGTTACAAAGTTTGATGACATTCATACCCCTGGTCTGTTGTTTTACCCAACCCACGGAAGCTTTTCAGAGGCTTTATTTTTTCCCTGTTTTCACGAAATGTTAGAATTATGGCGTTGGTGTATGTATATTTTCATTTATAGTTTGAGTACACAGTAGGATTTTAAATCTAAAATCTCCTGTTTTTCATTTCTGGAAATTTCTCTTAGATTATTTCTTTGATTAGTCAAGGTACTGGACTAATCCTCTAAATACTTTCTTCTCTCTCTCATTTTCTGTCTCTCTAAGAGGCAGTGCAGCATAATGGTTAAGAGACTGAATGATAGCGCAGGACTGACCTTCAACAAGTTAGTTAGTCTTTGTACTCCAATGTCTTCATCTATAAAATGGGTTTAATAATAGTACTTCCTTCTTAAGACAATTTTAAAGATTAAACTTGTTAATTGTATAAAGGGCTTAGAATAGTGCCTGGCAGTTGGAAAGCACTTTAAAACATGTTAGCTACTGTGACTTTTTTTTCGTTATCATTGCCATCATCATCATCATCATTGTTCTTTTGTTCTGAGAGATTTGACCAACTTGATCTTCTAGTGCTAATGGTCAATTATTTTCAAATCTGCTATTATTAATTTCTAGAAAGTCAGATTTTTTTTCTGATTGTTTTCTTTTACTGAAGTATTTTATTTTTTTATACACCATCTCATATAGTAAATATTGCTTTGTTATTCTTTTTGAAGTTTTTATCTGTTTCTGGCATTGTTTCGGTTTCCTGCTTGTTTGTTTTGGTCTTTGAATTCTTTAGTCGATGCTTTTCTCAAATACCTGCTAATTCTTGTCTGTCCTTTGATATTGAAGAGTGAGGGACTGGAAAACTAACTGGAAATGCTGTGTATTTGGACACGTAACTTGTGGTTGGGCAGAATTATTGTAAACTTAACTAGTGGTGTCTCTCTGAAGGTCTTTCTCTCTTAATTTTGACCATTTCCCCAGGGAGGAATCCTCTGTAGTCTCCTAATCTCCTGCCTCTTCTGTTTAAGGATGGCTTCTGGCCTTCTGAGAGCCTAGCAGTGGGAGCCAACTGTGTCTGTGTGTATGGGAAAAGGAAGTTGTCTCACCCTGCTGTCTGAAGACTTTCAATGAGTTACCCTGTCTCACCCCTGCCCTCTACAGTGCTCCTACTTCCAAAGTTTGTCTGATTTGACCTCTCCGTTTCTTTTGCACAGTGGGGGAGGAGTAGCATCCTGGCTCTTAAGGGGAAATAGAGGACCTGGGGGCCTTTTAGAGATTTTCTACCGGTTTTCCTTGTTTTGCACAAGAGTGTTGCTCCTTGCTGCTGAAGTTACTGGTTTGTTTTTCAGCTATGCCAGTTGTTGAGATTTGTTAAAGCCAAGTGGTAGAAACTGGGGTGTTTATTATATTATTCTCTGTTCTTTTCTATGTGTTTATATAGCTCATAAAACATTTCAGATGCAAAGGATTTGTATTTATTAACAACAGTGTTTATTGTAGCATTCTTTGGACTGCAAACAACCTAAAGGTCCAACAGTCGGGAAATGATCAACTTAATTTTAATTAAGCTATAGAGTATAATATTGTGCAGCCGTTGAAAATCTTATTTTTGAAATATGCTTAAATGTGGGATATCACAATATTGTACATTGTCTTCTCTGGAATCAGGTAAGAGTTGTTTAGTAATACAGGTTTTTGTTGAATGCTTAACATGCAGCAGGTGCCATTCTCTGCATTTCACATTTTTAATTCATTTATTACTTACAACCACCACCCAGTGAAGTGGCTTTTTCCTCCATTTTTCAGATGATAAATGGAGACATGGAGAGGTCCAATAGGTGGTCAACGTAACCACAGACAAAGCTACTAGTGTATAAAGTCAAGATTTGGACACAAACAATTTAGTTGCAAAATTCAAACTCATAAACATTATGCTGTATTGTACTATATGCCTCACAAATATTTATTTGCATTGGAAAAATAAGTTACTTTATATTTTTAAGATACTAGTGGTTTGCTAGGAGTGATGGATTCAGAGCTAATATGATATAACTAGTTTCTAATACTGGCATAAATTAAAGTGTGAATCTTTTTGGAGGTCTTTTAGGAGATGACTAAAATATATAATGATTAATGTATTTTCCACCTGATTAGTTGACATGAGTCTAAGCATAAATAAATTTGATCTTGAAAAGTAAAAGTGGCAATTTAGATTGCTAATGACACAGCACAAAGTTATCTTTATGATTCTGGCTAATAAAAAATACAATTACTGCATGTGCTTTCCTTCTCCAAGAAACTTGTATACTTTTCTCTTTGCATTATTTCTATGGTACTTTTTTACAAAAAAATAAATAAAAATAAATGTTTCTCATGTTTTTTTGTAGTCACTCAGTAGGTCAGCTTCCAAAATAGAAAAATGTAAAATTGGAATTCATTGTCTCTTCATTTAATCAGAGATTTTAAATTCAGTTTTTTTTAAAAGAAGAGGCACAAGTTTGCAAAACTAATGTTTGATATGGGCAAAATAAATGTTTTTATTCTTAGTTCTTATTCACCCATTATTTTGGTGAATGAGTTTTTTGAATTCTAGAATTACAAACCAGTAAACAGATTGCACACATGCTTTATTTTTACCTTGTGGCAAACATAACAATAATTACATGTAATACGTAAATGCTAGTTCTAGATTTTGCTTTAAGTGTATAAACTTAAAATATAAGCACAGCCTCTTGTTGCAATAGCAGTTGATTTGTGTTAGTGTAAAAATTGGAATATATTTTTAAAATTCTAGTTCAATGCCAGAAATTTAAACTGCACATTTATTACATTTACCCCTTTTCTCTGTTTTAAATGTCTGCTAGTCATGGCTTTATGTGTAAACCAATTTTAAAACATCTATTTTAATACATTGGAAAGTTCTAATATCACTAATATTATCACTTAAGAAAATTGTCATATTTTTTTACCACACATGCTCAATAATGTATCATTCTGTTTTCTTAGGAACTTCCTGCACCATTACTTGATGATAATTGTAAAAAAGAATTTGATGAAGAAATATATAATGATAAAACACCAGAATCTAACATTAAGATGAAAATAGCATGGCGTTACCAGTTATTACCCAAGATGGAGGCAAGTCAACGTACAAATTATTTCTAAAATTCGCAAATGTATTTGTTTTCATTTTATGGAAGCTCTTACTGCAGACATCTTGTTCTCTAAATCTAATACGATGTGTATTTATTTAAATGACCAAATGTTTCATTTCCAGAGGATTTAATCAAGATGATATATTTCTTAAAAATAAAATTATAGCAAGTGGTTTGTTTGTGTTTTTTTTAACCAAAATAGATTATTTCATTTTTTTCTATAATCTCCATATAGAATTTTATTCTAGAGTTGCAAGCCAGAGTAAGTAAGTAAATTAACAAAGCCATTTCTCTCCAGCACGGTTACCTCTAACTAGTCAATGTAAGTGGTTGTTCTTTGTAATTACTGTTTTTATTCCTGTACATTTTCAACCATTATACTTTCAAACTCAGGTATCTGGTAACCTGACCTATCCAGGATTGACTAAGAGATAGGAAGTTAGGGGAGATTTTCTGAGAAGTCAGAACTGATGTCAGTAAGTCTGCCCACTAAAGTTCGTGAACACTGCTCCTGGGGACGGCTCTGTTCATTTATTAGCTCCCTTGTTTGTTTGTTTGCTTCATTCATTTTTCAGAGCACTCTAAAGTCTTAACCAGACATTATCATACTGATAGAAAGATAAATTCCCACAGTCCACCCTCTAGTCTGTCACGTGGACGTCAGTGTTACTTTTCCCAAGGACAGAAATACAATTACAACACTGTTTAACTGCAAAATGCCCATTTTGGCTTCCTATTTCTACTACCTCCTGCTAAATGCACGGCAGACTCTCTCAGTCGCGGTACCCTCCTGTCAAGCCTAGACACAGCCTTAGAATTCTCTGTCGAGTGTTTGGGTGGTCACACCAATTAATGAGAGTTAGTGGTACATGAGATGAAACCTGTTTGCCACTATAAGGCTGCAATATGAAATACATTTCTCAAGATTCTATATAAGATCTATACAATTTAATTCAAGCCTACCCTTTTAGTCTCCTCCGCGTGTGTGGATATAAAACACTATATTCACCCATCCAGTGAGAATTGCTCCTCATGAACTGCTTGTACTTCTGCTGATAATACTTTTCACTTTCTTATTCACCAACTCATCCTTCTTCAAGTGCAAACGTTACTACACGTAATTATCTAGTTTTTTATTTTTGTTTTCATAGCACTTCATGTATTTTAAAGTATTTCTATATATTGTTTTATAATTGTTACTATAACTCTTTTCCACTAGATAGAATTCTCTATGAAGGCAGACAGCTTATTTTATTTTCTCTTTTTCTTTAGCACCAATGTTAATGCCCATATACTCAATAAATAGTGAGTGGTAAATGTATTTATGCATTCACTCAGCAGATTATTGATTAAGCATCAACTGTGTACCAAATATAAAATACGTTATAACAGGTACATACTAAGCAATGGTAAATTGTTCTAATTTAGATGGGAGCGCTATTTGAAGAATATGATTTTTAAGCGGTGGTTTAAATGTAAACAAACTACAAACTGGAGAGAGGATATTTACAACTCATAGAATAAGGAATAAATTTCCATATATGAAGAACTTCTAAAATGAATAAGGAATAGTCTACCAACCCAATTTTTAAAATGGGAAAAAATATGAAAAGGAAATTCAGATGGCTGTTAAACATACGAAATAGATGCTCAATTTCAGTTACAATAAGAGAAATACAAATTGAAACTACACTGATCTGCTATTTTTTCATATTAGACTGTCAATATAAAATGTTTGGTAACATTAAATTAGCAAGGGTATGGGAGACTGGTGTTCTCATACATTGCTGGTGGAAATTTAAGTAGGTACAACTTCTGTGAAGGTTTATTTGGCAGTATCCTTCAGAATTACAAAAACATATACCCTTTGATCCTTTTGGAAGTTTACATGATAAATATATTTACTCAGATGTAAAATAAAATACTATATATGAGCTATTTAAGCAGCATATTTTTTAATAGCAAATGATTGGAAATAACTACCCGTCAATAAGCAACTAGTTAAATAAATACTGGTATATGTGTATAGTAGAATACCATACATTTGTATTAAAAACATAATAGGAAGCTCTGTGTAATCAGTAGTTGTTGCAGGCATAGCCTAGGTTGGATCTGACCGAGATCTGGGTACAAGACTCCAGAATAAGTGTAGTTATTCTGTTTAGGAAAATGTGAGTTAAGTGATAGAGTTTAAAACAAAGAATGCAGAACTAGCACTTGAATACCCTAATGGCAAAGAATTTTGTATCTTTGATTTGGCAGATTCATTTAAGCAAACAGTGACTCTTTTGTAAAGAGTGACTGTATTCTAATTTTTCTACTGGTATGTTCTAATAGAGTTAATAAAAACATAAACTCTATGTTAAATGTGGCTTTTTTTTTAAAGACAATATACCAATCCAATTTTAGATTATATAAGTCATTTGTGTCTTCCATTTCCTTTATTTTTACTCTTACCTAGCTAGGTTTTGGTCTTTTCATTGGTTGTTAGCATTCTTCAAGTGAAATTGTCAGTGAAAATGCAAATGACTGAAACTTCAAGCAATTTTTCTTATGGCTTGTTATAAAATCTGTTTAAAGTTAGAAAGTTCTTTGTTTCTTTATAATTCATTTTTTCTTTTTATAGCTATAGATGCTATTCCTGTTCTCTTTTACATGTAAATGAGCAGTCCTTATTTCATTCTCCCCTTTCTGAGTTTTGCATGACTGCAGTTATTTTGATTATCTATGGGAGCAAACTTCTCAGAGGTTACATATTAACATATAAACCCAGTGCTCTTACAATGATCTTCCCCAGATGACTTAGTTTCTCCGTTTCTTCAAGTCTCCACTAAAATATCACTTTATCAGGAATGTCTTCCTTTGTCACTCCATATGAAATAAAACCATTGTCTCTCTCTCTGTCTCATCTCCCTTCACTGCCTTATTTTTCTTCAGGGAACTTAATTATCATAATCTAGCAGGTAACACAGCATCTGTCTCCTCTACCAGGTGAGCTAAATGAGAAAAAGGGACTTTGACTATTTTGTTTTACTGGCATATAGTGGGTACTCGATACTTACTTGTTGAGTAGTACACAAGTGAATGAATTACATAGTATGTGAATTAAATGTGAAACAGAGTTAAGTTGCATTAATTAATTCAAATGAAATAACAGCCTGCTTTGAATTTACAGTCAATGATCAAACTTAAGTTTACTAGTATTTACTAGTGAGTTCTGTAAAGTTTAGAAAATAGAATCATCTTCTGGCTTCTTCCTTTTTCTTTGAAATGTCACCAGCATGTATATTTGCCTGTCACAGACATTTTACATATGGTGATTTGTCCAGATTGATAGACATTGGTGAACACTCATCCTCATCTACTTTATAAATCCAGACCTTATTTTGCCATTACCGGTTCAAAAACAGCAACAACAAAACCCTGGGTTTTCTGTATTTTGCTTGGGCCAAAATATAGTCAACACTATTACGAGGGAAGATTAAATAAGTAATCCAAAACTAACTGCCGTGTTTCCCCAAAAATAAGACCTAGCCGGACCATCAGTTCTAATGCGTCTTTTGGAGCAAAATTAACATAAGACCCGGTCTCATTTTACTATAAGACTGGGTCTTATCTAACATAATATAATACCAGGTCTTATATTACTGTTTTCTCCAAAAGACGCATTATAGCTGATTGTCTAGCTAGGTCTTATTTTTGGGGAAACACGGTATGTCAATTATCAGAAATGCATTTTAATATAAGTTGTCGTGAGGTCCCAAGAATGTGGTCATTTTCCCATTTAGGGAATGCCAAAGGGATAAACATATGCACACCTAAGTCAAAAACAGGAGCACAATAAAGCAGCACTTCTTCCAGTTTGGGTCAGTTTGAAAAAGACCCCCTCCCTCGTCCTGTGATTTTGTTCTCATACCTAGGTGCACATGTCCTCCTTTCCTCTCCAATCAGCAAGCCCTATTTTCGTTTCACCCCAGGAATTGCTAGCCTGCAGCATATTCTGAGACTTAATTTATTCGATATTGAAGAGTTCTCCTACCAAGGCCTACAATGGCTGCCACAATTCATGACAGTGTATTAGATCTTTATTCTGTTCAATCCTCATTACGCTTTGGTTTTCTATCTTAGTGGTTCAGCCACAACAAGCCTGTGATGGATGTGTGCATGTTGTCGATGACAACAAATATCATTTTTTCAATAAGGCAATGTAATTACAAAGGATAGTGATGAATCTTCTGATTCTATAGTGGATCATGACACAATAATAATAATAACATTTACATAATGCTTTACAATTTACAGAATGTTCATAGCCAATGTTGCATTCGATTCTCACAACAGCCTAGTGAAATATTTATTATTGGCTCTAATAGCTGGTAATTAAACTGAGACTCAAAGTAGTTCAGTAACCATTTGGGTTCTTGCTTTCTGTTATGCCATACAGAGAAAAAAGAAATGGTAATCATAAGAAAATATCTTATTTAGACTATTTGTTTGTGGTGCAGCTTTCCTCTGAAATTTGTTTGTTTCTAATATACTGGAGGTGAGAGATTATTCCTCCCGGACTCCACATCAAAGTTTATTTTCCTTTAGCAACAGTAACTTTTTACTGAACCATTACAATTTACCCTCTTCCATAGTTAACAGAGTTAATGGGTAGTTTATGAATGTAAAAGAGAAGTTTTCATGATTTAAAAGTAAAGGAAAATGTTCTTCTTAAAATGAGTAAACTGACTAGTTATTAATGATAGTTTGATTTTTTTAAATGCATCTTCTTTGTGTGTGCAGTTGACAGTTTTTCATGGAGTATTATTATTATTAGGTTTAAAGCATTTAATTATCCTTTTTAGAGGAATTATTTTAAGTCTTTGTTTTACAATTCTAGGCCTCAAAAGATTTCACAGCATTTCAAAAATCTGATTATATGTTAATGACAGGTCTCAGGTAGAAAAAACTTACAAAATTGTTTTTTCCTTGAAGAGTATATTTATTTTTCATTTTCATTTTTTATTGAAGGATTAAAGTTTTTCATAATTGAAAAACGTTTTCGTGTCTACCTCCTGAATATTTTTGTCATATCTAATCTTAATTTCTAAAAAAAAATTAATAACAATTGTAATAAAATCTTCCAAATTTATTTTTATGTTTTCAGGAATTATCTATTTTCTGTATATAAACTGTCACAGCATGAAATCAATTTTCTGCCTTGATTCATCCCAAATCTAAGATTTCTATCACATTAGTATTATAATTAGAAACATTAATAGAGACCGGCAACTTAAAAAGCATACTTTGCTTCTTGACAATTTAGCATATTTCTCTGAGCGCACAAGGACTTCAAGAACCTTCAGTCTGCTAATAAATTTATTAACTCAAACTTAAAAGAAGTGAAAAGTCTCTCTTTCTTTCTCTCTCCCCATGGCCAGTCTGCTAAAATAGATTATTCATGCTTATTTGATTCAGGTAGGCTTTTGCAAGCTTCCCTACTAGGCCTGGGAATGTGGTACATTGAGGCCTTTTCAGAGGCTTCTGACATAGACCAAGCTTTTATTGCATGGTGTTTTATTATTACCAAATCCTAGTCTCCACCCAGTTTGTAGGCACTCTGCTTATTCTTTTGAATCAGGAAAGGTTATCACCTACCTTAATCCATGCAGCAGTGTGGATTAAGGACACCAGTGTGCCCCAGGATTCTCAAAGAGGATCCTGGAAACTTCTTGTTTCTTCTTTTTTGCTGTCTTTACTAAATTCTATTGGGCCTTAGAGGGATTTGCATCTGAAATGGGCAACCTGGTGTTTTTCTCAATGAAGACATCAGATCAAAGTTCAGTTAGTCAAGGCCTTTCTAAAACATTAAGGGGGCTTGGAGTTACACAATAAAAAGATGAGCTCTAGCAGAGATTGCAGTAAAAACATTCTGAACTATAATCCGGATAAAGAATAGATTATAGGCCAAAGAACAGACCTTGTTTAAATTGCTTTAGACTAATAACTTTACATTTTAAAACTTTACACCCTATTTTTAAGAAACAAATTATAACATCACGTAATTTTTTTGGTCAATACTTTCATAGTAAATAGATAAATCATCTTTTGGGAGCCATTCTTCTATATATTGTATTGTATTGTATTGTAAAGATTAAGCCAATTAATAGGTCTCTTTGATTAATGGAAATAAATAGCACCTTATGGAGGGATGAAGTCATTTTATGTAGAAAATAAATGTCAAACCGATGGACTTTGTATCTGAGAAGAATGTTTCTATTAGGCTTAAATTTTTTTATTCTACATTACTGTGTAATTTGATGTTTGGAGGCATTTAAGAATGTACATCCTTAAAGTCTTAAAAATGCAAATACCAACTGTCAAGCAAATGTGTATTTTTAATCTAAATTATAAAGTTGCCAATTTCTTAGTAAAATAAGTTGAGAACCTACCATGTATAGTTCTTCAATTTCTATAGAAATTATCTAGTTTTGTTGAATGTTCTGAAACTTGTCTGTTTTGTAGCATTCAGGACAGTTGAAATTATGTAAATTTAGATCAGAGATTTCATTAGAACCTATTGCCAGGTGCAATCTATTAGTAGTCCTACTTTGGATAGTGGTGTATGTCTATTTCTGATGTGCTGAATGAAAGAAATCAGCCCAGAGTTCATTCAAAGCAATATCAGAATAATGTTATGTTACTAGGATTTTACTATCTTATGTAAATAAATTCAGCATCAGTAGTTATTAGAGTTTCTTAAGAGAAAGATAATTTGTTGGAGAAATTATTAGTGGAGGGCACTAAAGAGGAATTATCAATGAACTAATGATTATGCCAGATTTCTGATTTATTTATTGTAACATATATTCTCTCACTTCATCATGTGCTTTGTTCCCATCTAGGGTACCCTAATACATTTTATACTATAAGTTTAATGTTAAGTTTGTAAGAAATGCTGAATATATATACAGAGTATCTTGTGAGAATTTTGTTTTAAAATGATGTTCAGTTTAATATATTTGAATAGCTGGCTTCTTTTAGGCCACTCATTGGTGAATTCATTTGGCTTCAGTTTTCCTTGGTTCTTAGCTACTACATATTTAATCTGTCATTAAAACCTGGAATTTTAAAAAAATAATTAAGACTTACATATATTAAATTTCTTAACTTAGAAAGGTATACAGTATAGTAAAACAACCAAAGAGGTGTTTAAATTCTTATCTAACTTAGGGAACGACCAAGACAAACATGGGAGATGAAAAGGTTGATTTCTAACTATACAGTTGAAAATAATAAAGATTGTTGTATGCTTCTTTGAAATTTAATGTCTGTGTATATCAGCTCTTCCTTATTAGCATTAAAAATGCATAAATATGTCAGTGTTTTGCTGAGTGTAAGACAAATAAATTGTTATTTTTAAAAAACAATATTTTTTAAACAAAGAATATGGGTTTTCTTAACAGGCTGGACCAGTATCATCTTCAAGATTTGGTCACTATTACGATGTATCAAAAAAGATGCCACAAGAACTAATTGAGGCTTCAAATTGGCATGGATTTTTTCTTCCAGAAAAAATATCTTCAACTCTTAACATAGAACCCTGGTAAGTCAATGACCCAATCCTGACTTCTAAGGTTAATAGAATGCATTTTACTACGTTCTTTGAAAGAATGCATATCAAAAGTGTGTCCTAGTGATAAATGTTATTTTCTACATAATATGTAACTTTAATCGTGCATGTTTCATATTTCATTATACACAATTTTCTTCTTTTTCTGTTCTTGTAACTGTTGGACATGCTATTACTCTTAATTTACAACTTAAAAAGTCCAGATGCAAAATTTACAATACCTGCTATTTTTATTTTCAAAAAAATGCAAAAAAGGTCTAAATCAGCATCTTTCAGCTGGAAATGCAAAAAGATATCTAAGTGTTATTCATTGATAACGATGGCAGTGAAAATGGTATGAAGTAATGCTGTTTCTCCATGTTTTTCATTAAGTTCTCTTTCAGAAAGTAAACAAAGTACATATTTTCCAATATTTTATTTATTATGGCTTTCTATTTCTAGTTAAGCTGTAAATAAAACCACCTATATGTTTTTACAGGACTTATGGGAACTTAAGGTTTGAGTTTTACAAGGAGGAGTTTTAAGTATCAAATCAACACGTTTATAGTGCTAACTTTAAGGTAAAACTCTGAAAATTACAGGACTTGACATTGAATAATTTATAAAAGTGCTGAGAATATTTAATTGAAATGCTTATTGCAGTTGGATCAAGGGAAGGTCATCTATGGAATATGTTGTTGCCTCTATTTTCTTTCTTTTGCACTATAAAACCATTACTTTCAAAATGAGATGAGTTATTAAATGGAGATTTAATGACAGAAAGTTGTGAACTGAAGTGGCTTAAAAATCTAGTTTTCCAGAAATATTACTTAAGAATTTAGTGAACACTATTCTATTTATTTTTATTAAATCTGTTTCAAAAAAAAATTCTTCGTTATGGTATTCTCTAGTCTGTAGTTAGAGACTTATGAAAAGGTGTGCTTTGATGTTGTTTTAGTATTAATAGCTGCTGCTAATGAATGACTGCTATGTGCCAGTCACTCTACTACATACTACTTTACCTTTATTATCTATCCCATAAAAGTAAACATTCCCATTTTTCCAGAAGAAGATACCCATATTCACAGAAGTGATTTATCTGAGGTTTAACTATTAAACGATAGAGCCAGGATTAACCTAAGTCAGACTATCTCTCTTTTTGCTTTACTGCCTCAAAAGATTTTTGTGTCCTTCACCTTCTTTACCTTCCTGTGTTACGGAGGAATGCGTGTTGACAAAGACATTTTTTTTTTAAATCTAGGTTCCTTTACAGAGTCCGTCCTACTGTTGACTTTGGGCAAATCCCTTAAATTTTTCATTTACTTTGAATGATTATATTGATTATACTAGTTCCTAATTTTTGCCATTCACTGAACCAGACATACATATACATACAGGTTTGGGAAATAGGTCAAAATAACTTCAATGATTTCCTAAAGAGTAAATGATGGAACCCAGACCCAAAGTCAGTTCTTTCCGAAACAGAAATGTGTGTTAGCAATAATGCTATACTGCCTCCATTCATGGAATGCTTAGGGAAATAAAAAATGTAAAATGTACATTAAGTATGATATAAATACATGAAAAATAATTTTGTGAGACATTTTGTAGTTAAGGAATATACATATTTTTAAGGATAAAACTTTTCTTAAGTCATAAATTATAAGATTTTTGTTCATTCATTCAACAACTAAAGAGAGGAAGAATTAACATTTGTCAAATAACTGTTCCATGTCTGGAACTGTTCCAGGCTTTTGATCATAGGATATCTAATTTAATTCTCCCAACACCCTCTCAGAAAAGTAACATTATCCCAATTGTATAGGAAACTTAGGGTCAGAGATGCTAAGAAGCTTCCCCACTATTGCAGGTTGTAAATGACTGAGCTGACACCCAAACCCATGTCCCCAAAACCTCTGCCCTCTTTTCTGTCCCAGGTTGCCTCCATTTCTGCTACATTTCATGTATAGCACATGAAGCTGGGTGCCAGAAAAATTACCCTTTGATCAGCTGTGACAGTATAGTCCTATAGTCTTTAAAATACATTTTTTTGGAATATTTTTTGAGAACTAGCGGTTTTGCACAGAATAGGAAAATTTATAGATTTTAATTATCAAGGCAGTATTTCATTTCATAGTAGTTAACTGATAATTCATTTATTTCATATTAAACTTAAATGCTTAATTAAATGTAATTAAACTTTAAACATGTAATTAAATTAATTTTGAAAATGGGTACTTTACCATGTGAGATTTATTTTAATTTGTGAAAAGCGTGTGCTCATTTCACTAAAATGAACTTTACTGGTTCATTTATAAAACAATAAAGCTAAGCCTTACAGTTGTCTATACTCTTCCTATAATTAAGTCTAGAGGATATAACTGTATCATCCCACTATCATATGTGAGGATATAACATATAATTTCATAATTTCTAAAGGCACTATTGAAACGTAGTTTTTTTTATTAACAGCAAGAAAAACTGAAGGTAATTTTAAATTATTAGTAGGTTTGCTTATAGAAAAATGTTCATACGTACAGTTTAAACTTTCAAATTAAAGCCTAGGTATAAAAACCTGAGATGTATTGTGGAGATATTATCCACATGATTCCGTTTTGATATTTTACTGTCATAAATTAGATCATCTGAGTCACAAGACAATGATAGAATAATTGATTTTGAGGATAATTCTGTAGTCTAAGGTTTTTTAAATTTGGCATTGTTTTGAATTAAGCTTTAATAACAGTTACACCAAAACACACTTCAGTTATCTCAACTTTCTTATTTATTAATAAATTTACTAACATATTCCTTAAGGTACTGTTCCAGACTGAATGTTTGTGTGCCCCAAATTCTTATGTCAAAGCCCTAATCCCCAGTGTAATGGTATTTGGAAATGGGGCCTTTGGGAGGTAATTAGGGTTATCTGAGGTCATGAGGGTGGAACCCATGTCTGATAGAATTTGTTGTCCTTAAGAAAGAGGGAAAAACACTGAGCTCCCACTCTCTTCTTGGGCGAACACCCAGGGAAGGTCATGTGAGCACCTGGCAGAAGGTGGCGTATCTGCTACCCAAGGCGGGAGGAGCTTTCACCAGACACTAACCCGCTAGCACCTTGATCTCGGACTTCATGTCTCTAGAACTACAACAAAATAAATGTCCATTGTTTAAGCACCCAGTCTGTGGTATTTTGTTATGAGAGCCCAAGGTGACTAATATCCCTACTATACTGTAAAATCTTACTTTTTTAATTATAGACATGTCAGATCTAGACTATTGAGTGCACATACAGTTGGTACTAAATAGAATAAATTTGTTTTAATGTTCCTTTGAAATTCAACGTTTTATTTTTACCTATGAATATTTATCCTAACAATAGCTAGTAGTTTCTTATATTAGCTAAAAGTTTTGTGTTAAGTTGAATGAACTGAATTCTGAGACAAGCAGTTATTTTTCCAAGAGAAAATCAGTAAAAAGAGATTAGGAATAATACTTAATATTTTAGCAGTCAGTCCATTTTTCTTTCCTGACCAAGTCTCTTTAGCAGCTTAAAGGAAACCTCTATTTAAGCCTTCTGTAGTATTTTCCTAGGCAAATCTTAGTTATATCTCTCTACATTCCTGTTTACATTTGTTAATACTTCTATCAGAACACTTATCACACTGCACTGTAATTATTTGTCCTGTCTACATACTCATCTTCCCTCTGAAGCACTGGAAGTCGTTGAGGAAAGGGTTATGCTTTCTTTATTTATTTCCTGAATCTAGGACACAGGCGTTGATTTGATACTTGGTAAATTAGTGGACCAATGCACAAAAGTATGATAAAAATAACTGAGATTAACTTTAGCCTTGCTCTTAGCACAAAGATTTAGTGGGATGAAACCAATAACCAAAACATAGCCATGTAAGTGTATTTCAAAAATACAGATCCGTTAGATTGAGAAGCAGCAAACCACAGTATATTTAGAAGTTACAAGTAGAAAATTTACTCATGGGGAAGCAATTTTGGAAGAGAGTTTCTAGGTAAGACTAAAAGTTCAGAACAAAAGTTGTAAAGTGATAGAACTAACTATAAACTATTAAAAGGATATAGTGAATGATATATAAATACAAATATCAGAGCTGGGGGAAAGGCGAAATGTAATTGTGAGAAAAAATTTTACCTATCTGCTTATCTGGTGATAAAATTAAATTAAAGGTAATATCTGAAAATGTATGGTGAGAAATATTATCCTGAACCTCATTTTGACCAATGATGAGAAATCACTTGCTTACGTGTTTGCCTTTCTGCCCTTCAAAGGTCTTCTGGTACGCAGAATTTAGTCAGGTACGCAGAATTTAGTTGGTCATTCTAGCATCCTGTCATACTATCTTCATGCATTCTGTCATACTATCTTCATTGGTATGCATAGCTTCTTTTTGTTTGTTTGTTTTTAAGATTTTTTGCGGGGAAGGGGAACAGGACTTTATTGGGGAACAGTGTGTACTTCCAGGACTTTTTTCCAAGTTAAGTTGTTGTCCTTTCAGTCTTAGTTGTGGAGGGCACAGCTTAGCTCCAGGTCCAGTTGCCGTTGCTAGTTGCAGGGGGCGCAGCCCACCATCCCTTGCGGGAATTGAGGAATCAAACTGGCAACCTTGTGGTTGAGAGCCCGCGCTCCAACCAACTGAGCCATCCGGGAGCTCAGCAGCAGCTCAGCTCACGGTACTGTGATCAATCTTAGTTTCAGGGGGCGGAGCCCACCCTCCCTTGCGGGACTCGAGGAGTTGAACCGGCAACCTTGTGGTTGAGAGCCCACTGGCCTATGTGGGAATCGAACCTGCAGCCTTCAGAGTTGGAGCACGGAGCTCCAACCACCTGAGCCACCGGGCCAGCCCCGGTATGCATAGTTTTTGTTTTATTGTTTCCTACCTTATTCCCATATTCCTAAGCCCAGTCATCTTCCCCATACCATACTCTCTCTTATTTATGTATATCCTTTCAAATTTCTGTTCTTTCAATAAAGTAATCTCTGACCCTTGACTTCTCTCTCTCTCTCTCTCTCTCTCTCTCTCTCTCTCTCTCTCTCTCTCTCTCTCTCTCTCTCTCTCCATCCATCCATTCTATCAGCAAATCCTGTCAACTATGTCTTCAACATACCCAGAGACTGATCACTTTTTCCAGTCTTCACTCTACCATGCTAACCTAAGTAACCTACATTTCTTGCCAGAACTCTTGGAATAGCTTCCTAATTAGTTTTGCCTCTTGCTCCTTGGTGGCTCCTGTTTTTCTCCCAAACAGCCCTAGTAAACTTTTTAACATAGTGCTGTCCAATAGAACTTTCTGCAGTGACAGAAATTTTCTCTCTGTGCTGTCCAGTATAGTAGCCCCTGGCCACATGCAGCTAATGATGACTGCTTGAAATGTGACACTGAATTTCTTTTTTGTTTTAATTAAATAGAAGTAGCTGTATGTGACTAATTGTACCAGACAGTACAATTTTACAATGTAAGTCAGCTCTTCTTACTCCTCTGATTCAAACCTTCCCCTAACTTCCAGTCTCACTCAGAATAATTACCCCACACTCTTAAGAGAGATCCTGTAATGCCGCACATCACCTCGTGGCCCTACCTAATCTCATTGCTAGCTACCTCTCTGATCTCTTTGATCTCACTGGGATTGCGGAAAGGGTAAAGGGAATATCAAGAATGCGCTCTAGATTTCAGACATTCAAACTAGCATGCTGCCATTACTGACATGCTTAAACATACACACATATTCCACAGTATTTATTAAGCAGCTTCTCTGATGAACCTGAATATCTTTATAAACCTCGTATTAGGCTAAGTTCTAGGTTTGTTGTAGTAAACAAAGGAGCTTTTATCCTTGGTCATGTGTATTCAGAAAGCACAGAAATCTTAAAAAAAAAAACCAAAAAACAAAAAACCAAGTGAACAAATACAGTATGTCGTGAATTGTAGTAAGGGATATAAATAAAAGGAACATTTTTCTATAAGGTGAATGGGAGGGGTGATATACTTTGAGTTGTATTGAGATAAGACCGCTCTAAACAGGAAACTTTTAAGCTGAGACCCAAAGAATAGGAAGAAGGCAGTCATACAAAGACACTAGGCCAAGAAGTGTTCTTGGCAGAGGGAAGAGCAGCTGTGCTGAGAAAGGAAAAAACTTAGTGTGTTCAAGGACCTGACGGCCCTTGTTGCTCAATCAGAGGGAGTGATAGAAAGATGAGTTCTGAGAGATAGGCAGGGGTCATATCATTCTTTTAAGAAATTTGTTCATTAGAGGTCAGAGAGAAGTTTTTATTTATTTATTTTTTCGCTGTTTTGTTCTGTTTAAATGTGAATGGGAAAAATTCACTAGAGAGGGATTACATGAAGATACCAGAAGGAAGTAGCAGTTTCTAGCTGTATGTTATTAGGCAAATTACTAAACAACTGGGGAAAATTCCTAAGCCACTCACGATCTGTTACCCATCTGTAAAATGAGTCTAAAACTAACACTCTTTGAACACTGCTTGGCACATAGGAAATACTAAATAAATGTTAGGGAATTAGTAATGTGTCTCCTGGAAAAATGGTATAGATGCAAACAAACAGGTTTAGACGTATAGTGGAGGTAGGGTCTTGAGTATTGTTGAAGATAAGGGCTGAAGTCCCTCTTTACTAATAATAGGCAGGGTCATCCACTGAGGAACAGTTAATTACCTCTTTGGAGTTCGGGCTAAATGGGGAAGGTTTGAAACGGTTGTTTCATGAACTGGAAGAAAACACCGACTATGGAAATATCAAATATTTATGGTGGTACCAGGCTCACGTTGTTTGACTTTCTTGCATCTGTGCTGATTCCTGGGTGCAAGCAGGATGGAAGTTTTACCAGGTGAAGTCAATGAGAAAGACAAGGGATAGTAGACTGGTAGGGGACTTACTCATCTTAATAGTGGGGGTAAATGAACAAAGCAAGTTACCAAAATAAGAAGTGATAGTTGAGAGTAAAATCTTTGAGTTAGGACTGGAAACCATGTAGGTCGTCAGTTGGTAGACGGAGATTTCCCAGAGCTTGATAGGCAGCCACTTAAAAGAGGGATGATTTGGGCTGGCTAGATTTAAACAAAACAAAACAAAAAAAAAACAAATAAAAACATGGATTTTTGTTTTGTTTACAAGAAAGCAGAGGATGAATGGTTTGAAAGTGACATTGGATAATAGGATACCAACCTAATCTCCCAAATACCCAGATATTGAGGAAAGGAGTCTAAATGACAGCTTTAGTTAGGCTCAAGTGCCCACCACCTTCCAAGGGAAATCCAACTGTGCTTTAAAGGGTAGTGTGCACTGGTGGCTTTTATTAAGGTCTAAGGCTGATGTTAGCTGCAAAGACTAGCCATGGCTGTGGATGAGAGGCCCTGCAGCAACTTTTTCTGCATAAAAGACCTGAGGTGGTTACTGGGTTTAGCATCCAAGATACAATGGAGTGAAAAAGCAGATTATAGTAATAGAATACATAATACAGTCCTGTTTCCATAAAACTTTTTATAGCTGATTCCAAATTCTTTTCTAACACTAATTCAGGAAATGTTAATTTATGTTCCAAAACTTTGTGATATGTGGTCGAATAAGCCCATGAATGACTGCAAACTAAATCCCAAATTAGACTATCTAAGAGACTCCAGGATACTTAGTATTTGAAAGGCTGGAGAGGAATGCCAAAGATAAACAAATATATACATAATTATAATAATCCTGTTTACATTTGTTTATTGATAAAATACTCTTCAGAATGAAAAATATTTTTATTAGCACACTTCTTAACATCCTGCAGTAATTTTTCTCAGTCAGAGAAGGAGGGACGGGTACAAAGAGATGTCTGAGAAGATGTTCATCAAATTGTTAACAATATTTACTTCTGAGTGGTAGATTTTGAATTTTTTTTCTATTCTTTATATGTTTTATGTATTTGAATTTTAAGTAGAACAAACATCATTTTTTATAATGGGAAAGTATTTCACGTAAGTGGGGAAAGCCTAATCATTTGGGAATAATATAGTGAAATTCGTACCTCAAAGCTTACATCTAACTGTATTTCCAGAGAGTTAAAGATTTGAATATAATAAATTAAATTATAGAAGGTATAGAAGGGGCAGCCAGTTAGCTCAGTTGATTAGAGCGTGGTGCTCTTAACAACAAGGTTGCTGGTTCGATCCCCACATGGGCTCCTGTGAGCTGCGCCCTCCACAACTAGATTGAGACAACTACTTGACTTGGAGCTGATGGGTCCTGGACAAACACACTTAAAATAATTAAAAGATTTTTTTAAAAAAAGTAGTAGAAGAAAATAAAAGAGAATATCTTAAACCCTTGGAGTGATGGGAATTAGCAATGAGTATACATAGTGATCAGATCTAATGAGCATTCTCCATTTGAAGGAACCAGAACTCTGGAGAAATGTTTGAGTCAAAGGAAAGAAAGAGGTACACCTGCAACATCTTTTTATGTTTAGATGTGCTTAAAGAATTATGAGAGTATGCCAAAATGATACAGAGGTTAGCTCAAAGGAGCTCCCACTGGCCAAACAGGAGATAATTTGAGCATCAAAATAAATAGATAATAATGGATTATAACCCATTTAGTAAAGCAGGAAACCATGAGTACAAACTGATACAAATAAATAAATGAATAAGTAAGTTATTGAGGAGCAAGATATTTACATAGCCTCAAAGTACTCCCCACAAAATATTTATTGACTGAAAAGGGGAAAGAATCATTTTATAGTAGAGAGGCCTGGCAGATATCACCTTAATCAAGCTAACATCACCAGTAATTGGGCAAACTGAAATCATGTATCACCTAATAATATGCAATGAGAAGAACTCAGCAACACTTCTGTGATATTCCTACCAAATATACATAATTTAAATCTAATTACAAGGAAACATCAGACAAACTCAAACTTGGAACATTCTACCAGACACCTGGCCTGTAATCCTCAAAAGTGTCAAAACCATAGAAGTCAAGAGAAGTCTGAGGAATTTCCAGATGGAGGGAGACTGCAGCGAGGCCCGATGAATACATGTGATTCTGAACTGAGTCTTTTGCTTTAAAGGATGATATTGGGACAACTGCAAAACTAGAATAGGATCTGAGGATTAGATGTAGCAATTTCCTAATTATATCAATATCCTAATTCAGATGGTTATATTATTGTTATGTAGGAGAATGTCCTTGTTTGTAGGAATCACACCCAAATTATTAAGAAGTCATCATTGCTGCAACGTATTCTCTAGTAGAACAGGAAAAAAAAGCTTTTGTTCTATATTTACAACTTTTCTATAAGCTTGAGATTATTTCAAAATTTAAAAAAATACAAACATCTGCATATATGTGTGTGTAGATATGTTAATATCTTTAGTACATTAAGACCATTTTTAAATTGGTAAGAACAGTTGCGAACCCTAATACAAAATAGGCAAAAGATACCAACAGGATGCTCTCAAAAGAAGATATAGAAATAGCTAATAAATCTCATAAGCAATCAAAAAAATGTAAACAAAAAGCAAAGAATTCCATTTTTCAACTATCATATATTTCAAATTATAATGCCCTAAGTGAAAGATGATGTGAAGAAACACATGTCACCCATGTTATTTTTAAGAGTGAACAATATTAAAACAGTTCTAGGTGAGGGTATCAATAGTTAGGGTGTACATTGTCATTGTTGCCATCATATCACATCCAGAATTTATCATAAGGAAATAATGATGCAAGTTAACAAGTTGTGATCATCATAACTCTGTGTGTCATACTGAAAATCTGGAAATAACCTAACAGTTGTCAGTGCAGATTGGTTAAATAAATTATGTTGCATCCAAATAATGGGATACTTTGCATGCAAAGCGAGAAGATAAAAAATCAGATTACAAAACAGAACGTAACATATATAATATAATAATATATCACATAGGACATATTTGTAGAGAGTAATGTTGAACTGAATTACTTGTCGTGAAAGATCATAACCTGTCTTAATGGCATCCCTGTCTGACAGTGGATTGTTTAGCCCATGCATACGGTTCTTGCATCAGTTTTTCTTTTTGTATTTTCCCAACTGTGACCTAGAGGTCTGTGCGGGTCAGTGCTGTCCTTGGTTCCTCTAATCCATTCCTAGTCTCTGTATGTTCTTCTCTTAGTTATTGAGTATCTATGGAGAAGAGAATCAAACTCAGTGTTGTTAAATGAAATACATCAGAAAAGAAAAACCACAGTCTCAGGGTAATAGTGATGGAATTTTTAACTTGAAAATTACCTGTGAATGGACTTCACAGTCTTCATAGTCACATGGAAAGTATATGCTCACATAACTGTAGCTCAGCAAACTATTTTACACAATTTGTGGAGACATTTGATATTGCTTCTTGTTGCCTCATAAGCATATCTCACTATCTGTCATAGGTGAATACCTGAAATACATGTGTAAATAGATTTTTGGTAATACAAATCATATTTTCTCAGTGATTTGCATAATGTCAAAAATGCTTCATCTTCGCTTTAAAGTAATCCTAATTGGTAGTGATAACAATTTTTTTCCTAAGTTTTTCTGCAAGTTAAATCAATACTTAAATTCACAAGAAGTTCTGATTTTTTTAAAACTCCGGAATGAATTATTTAAATGAGAAAAATTATTCTTAAAAAAGAAAAAGAAAAATTATTCTTGAACCATGTAATTTTAAGGCATAATGGACAACAGAGATTACCTAGTGCAACTCTTTCAGTTTAAAGATGAGAAAATTTTGAAGCCCAGAACAGGAAAATTAAAGAATTTGCCTCATATCACACATTTAGCTACAGTTGTTACTGTAAATAGAACTAGAACCCAGATTTTCATCATATGTTTCACTGTGCTATACAGGTGTCTAGTTTAAATATTTATAAATCTATGCTTTTTAATATTAAATATTCTTCATACTCATTGTCGCGAGCGCCTGTAAGGGCAGTCGCCACATTTCAGTCTCTTCCTGAAAGTCAAGGGGACATTAACCCCTCGGCAAGGCCCTACATCCCTGCGTGGTACTCATGACAAGAGTGGGGAACAAAACCCTGACACACAGGTTCAGATAGACTGAGCAACACAGCTTTATTTGGAACCAATGTCCCTCCAGAGGCCAATGCTCTGGTAAGCACAGAAGTTTATACAGAATAGAATAGAATTTAATAACTAACCGAGTCCCAGAGTCAATCGGGATGGAGAAGGTTCCTGGTCCGGGAGAGGCTACTGGGCCCATGACTATACTTAACTTCTCAAGGTTATTGTCATGATCAAATGTTGTAACAGTGATGCAAAAGGTTTTGAGTATTTACTCTGTATTAGACATTTACCAGTCAGCGAAATCAAATTCAAGTAGTCTTGTTAGAAACAGACCCTATCAGTAAACTTTTCACTTATCAAACCCAGTTAATTTTATATATACATTATTGTATTTTTGTACTTTATCTTTTCACAAATGAAATCTTTTTTCCTATTACCCAAGCTTTTTTGTTGTTAGTGGTATATTTTTTCTTTGACCACATTTAAGACTTTTGGTAAGTATTCCTTTGTTCATTGTCTGAAAAAGTGAAAGGTAACTAATTACCTATTTATTATATACTTGATTTCTTAGATATACTACATCTGATTCTTTTTCTTGCAGCAGATTTTTTATCTTTCTTAAAGATATTGAATGACAAAATTACTTTTTACAAGAAAACCAATGTCATTTGTTGATATAAATTA
Source organism: Rhinolophus ferrumequinum (assembly GCF_004115265.2). Taxonomy (NCBI): domain Eukaryota; kingdom Metazoa; phylum Chordata; class Mammalia; order Chiroptera; family Rhinolophidae; genus Rhinolophus; species Rhinolophus ferrumequinum. The sequence goes on along the minus strand of NC_046294.1, from coordinate 25,725,174 downwards.
AAGTTTTCAGACACAAAATGCCCGTTAGCCCTCTTACTGATATTGATGGACACAATATTTTTTTTTTATCAACACTTTTAAAAATGTTAAACTTTTTCAGCAGTAGATAGATTTACATTTGTGTCATTGGGCCTCTTTTGTCTATGTTTGTATATTAATATAAAGAAATAAATTCCTGTAAGATGACATGTAATGTAAGCAGGCACATAGAACAATTTTTTTTAAACTAAATAAAATTTTAATACTCGATATTTTAAAGGTAAAAATTAAAGTTCTAATTGTTTTCATATTCTTTGTACTGTTAAAGTTTTAAAGACATTGTGAAATCTCAAGAGAGATCATTTTACTATGAAAATCATGTAAAATAGCCTACATTATTTGAAATGTGCTGCCTTTGGAACATTGTAAATAGTTTTATAACCTAATCTTTGTTAAAGGTTTGGAAATAATAAGGAAGCCAGAGTGATATTTGTAACTGGGTTTCCTTCTTGCCAACTTCCATTTTCATGAATTACTAGACTGCTGAACAACAACAACAAAAGACAACATTCTCAAAATTACAGGGACTTAATAACAAAAAATTTAGATGACAATAGAAGATATTTATTTTCAGCAAAAAAATATATTATAAATGTTGCTGACAAGGAAACGTATGTCATAGAGATTAATACAAGTATTTTAATAGCCATATTATATAAACTAGTTCACTTTTAAATGCTATAATTTCATGTATCCAAATATGAATATTCTCAATTCATATACCTAAATGTATTGATTTTTTCCCCCATTTTATTTTGTTATTTTTCCAAGAAATCTGAATTAGTTTGGAGAAATTTATTTTATTGCTTATAAAGTTCTAAGCATTGTTGGTGATTGAATTGTTTATGTCAATGTTAAATAAGGAAAGAGATTAAAATGTATTGGCTTCATGTTTTCATTTTTGTTCTCACATCAAAAGAAACCTATCTCAGATCGACTATAGTTATCTTAACAGACTGTGAGACTATGAAATAAATAACAGATCATGTTGGTTGAATAAATGGTGGCAACTAAAAAACTAGGAAGTAATTTATGCACGTGGTATTTAATAATATACCTTCAGATAGCAAATTTACTACCAAGTACTTAAAGCAGATTTTCTTACTGAACAATTATGGGCGGAGGGAAAATGGGTTAAAAACTTTTTGCATGTATGAAATAATAATTGTCTTAGGTTCATTATTAGGATTAGGAGGCACTGAATATATGCTTGATCCATCTTCCTTTAACCCATAGTGACATTCATCAAATGGTTGGCTTGAATTCATTTCATAATATGGGACCTTGGAGCAGATTTTACCCCCTGTGCAAAGCTAATTGACCCAGATAGGAGTTAAATCTGCTGTGTTCCAACAGCAACCCTGTGTTCTGAAAGTTGAGCTGGCCGAGACAAATATGTGTTAAGATAACTGGCCTAATGGAATCATTGCCCTTATGGAATATCGTTATTTATAGATACATTTCCTCATTCATGAAAATCGAAAAATGTGTTCATGTAATCCATTGTATTTTCACTGAAAATGGAAAAAGCTATACTGCCAAATCCTTCAGTCAAAGTTATATTTGTCTTGCACAGAACAGGATTCTTTCCTCTTTGTTTCTGTTAAATAGGTACTTTGGGGCTAGGTGCGACTGTTCAATAAAATGTTTACAGAGACACACACATATTTTTGCTGAACCACCTACCACTGATTTTGTACACTAAGCCATCTGCTACATTTACTAATTTTTATATTCTCTAACGTTGCTTATATGCTTCAAAGTATGTTTCCTTCTTCAGGACATTTCTTCTGGCTATGTGATTTATTTAAGATCACAAGAAAGCAAATACTTTTGTATTTTTAAGGTTACCCACGGCTTTTTACAACAGTAGACACTCCCAGTGTCTAAGAACGAGCTATGCTCCAGAATCTTATTAACGTGACGTTTAATGTCCAGCCACAGCACACAGGTTGTTCTTACGAAGAATCTTAAATTCAGTTAATGTAAAGCAGATTTTCTTTACTCTTACTAAATTTTCTTTGAGGTATTCTACAGCATTTGTAAAATATTTTTAAATGGTAACATTACTACTAATATTCATGTGGGAAATAATTTAGGTCATCTTAAATTCATACATTTATTTTATTGTCTTTTGTTTATAAATGAAGTGTCTTCATTTGTCTTAAAAGATCAGGGTTTTGAATTAATGTTATTTTACCAGTTTGCTTGAAGAAAATTAAAACTTTGATGGAAGATGAGCTCAGCTGATCAGCACATTGATTCAGGTATACTTGGCATAGCAGTTCATTAACTATGTGTTAATTATCTATGATTACTCCTGAAAAGCTATAGTGGCTTCATCTTTTAGGTTGCTTCATTAAATCATTAATTTTCTCGGTGGTAACTAAGCCTGACATAATTAAGTCATCTCAGTCTCCACAGATTTATATCTTCCCATGATGTCAAGAACACTGAGCTAGTTAATATAAGGCATTATAACTTGTCCCCTGGATATACTGACTTTGTTTTTTTATAATTATACTGTTTTGGCAGATTTTTAAATTATATTTAAGTAATCTCATAAATGTATATCTTTTAATTATTTACTTACTGTTTTAGCTTTCATTTGTATTTCCTGTGTAATAAGCCCATTTATGTATTTGAACCTCTTCTTACCAACAGTTCTTTGACCCATGGCTACATAAAGCTGCTTCAGTTTATCCAGAAAATCATTTATGAGGAAGGATTTGATGGATCCAATCCCCAGGTATTGAGTACCTTCAAAGCCTTTTATAATCATGTATATAATGTTGTTTTCAAGCTCTCTAGGGGTAGACCCAGAAGGTCTTAGAAAAATCAACAATGAACAAGCTGTTTCCAAGCACAGAAGATGTAAATAGGCAGAGCACAGACAGCCTTAGTTTGACTGTTAATATGTATTTAGAATTTTGGCTAAGTTCTCAGTGAATGCACAAAAGATGTACGCATACATTGTCAACATTAATTATTTTTAAATATGTATTTATAACACCTGGAGTTAATAAGTAGCTGCATTTTGAAAATTATTCTTAAATCTGTAAGACTTGTTCTTTCCTATCTAAATTTTTTATGTTTCTGTCATTCAGGCCTTAATTTTGAATTACCTTATGAGTAAGAATTAATTTAAGATTTTATTTCTTCTTACAGTATGCTTTGAGTTGTCTCATTGAATAAAAGATGCATTTTTATTCGCTATATTAAAATATTTTATAACTTAACTGTTTTTCTGTAGCTCTATTTTTAAAAACTTCCTCTGAATTACCACTATTAAAGATGTTCCGGTTAGTTTAACTTAAACAAAATGAGGGAAATTTTATTTCTAGATATCATGCCTCTCAGAATTCTTCCTCGGTGATTTTAATTACTATAGCTGCAAAAGGATTTGCATTTCATTTATATTATTTTAGCAGAATTATTTCCAGAGCACCATTATTTTTATTGAAGAAGACAAAAAAGCCAAAAGTCTTAATTTTTGGCATCATCAACTACATTTGTTCTTAATTTGTAGATTTAAAAAATTCTTATACACTTTACTGCTATATTTAACACTTTGTAAAAAAATGATTTTAAAATTTCTCTTGATAATCAGTTTAATAGAAGGTTGAAAATACTTGTGTGTGTGGTGAAGCAAACATATTTATTTACAGATGGCTTTTCATGTATGTTACAGTTTTTGTGATGGCCCTTGGTATTTAGTACAATTTTATTTTGCTCATCATTGCTCCATTTTTGGTTGTAGCTAAGATTTATGGGCAACGTGTCTTCTCCTTCGTGGCAATGCCTGTCTGGAGGGGTAAATTGGTCCATGACAGACACCTCTCCCCACTCGCTTTGGTAACTATGGAAACAGGCATGTCATAACAGTTCCTACAGTACAATGTGCAGAGCTGCTGCTCTTGCAGAATGGTGACATGTCTTCTAAGAGCTAGAAATTGTTTTAAAAAGCAAAAGTAATAGCAAAAAGACATACTTACATGTATATGCACACGTGTATGCACACGCGCGGGCACACACACACACACACACACACACTCAAAGAACCTTAATGAGTAAGCTGGTATTGGAATGAAATGAAAGGTTTCTTTTCTTAGTTGATTATTTGAGTATGAAAACAACACCATTAATAAACAATATTTTATTTTATGAACATTGATAGACAAACCACAGGTTTTGTAACTATTAACTTTCATAAAGATTGAACAGGGTTGAAATAGACATTTCTATGGTGAATACCAAGAATGCTAAAAAAATTTTTAATAAACTAAAAATATACCAATAAGTTATTATAAAAATATATTTCCAATTTTATTGGAACGAAAATATAGTTAATAAATGTCCATATTATTATATTATAGATTGTATCATTTGCTAAATTCCATAGTCTATATATCTGTCTCAGAAACTTCAAATGAGTTCAAGAAGCCAAAGAATACATCTACCAGGCACTACTTCAAAAATATTATTCCTGAGTCAAAATAATATTCTGACACTGAAATAAATTCTGCATTTTAAAAGGAAATTTTCATCTTTCTTTTTTTGTCACTGCATTTTCAAATAAACTAAACTAGTTGGAGGCAACATACAGAAATAGACTCTAAGGAATATTATATACTATTGTATCATTAATATTGTTAGTAAGTAGTGTAATTCATCTGTAAAGATATTTTGAGTAGAAACATTTACATATTGCTGTCATAATTTCATTTGTTTTTAAGTTTTGATTTCCAAATATTTAAGAAATATACAATAAAAAATGCAATTTGAATGTTAATTTTACTTGGAATATCAGATTAAATTAAATATTTTTAGGTATTCTTTCTCATAGGAATAAAGTTAACTATTTATTGTTCAGCTATCAGCAGAGGTTTATTTTTTTAAATTTTATTATGTCTCACAGTGTGCCCCACTATTACATGGCGTAGCAAAGGAATTACATATTTCAAAAAAACAGGAAATTTGCACTTAAGCCTATTTTTACAATTTATTTTCATATTTGTAAAAATAGAAGTGTATTCCATGTGTGGAAGTATTATGCTCAGTAATATTCTGATGTGCTGTGTACCTACCTCACTTAAATCTCTTAACTCTCATTCATTGTCTGGCTTAATATTTTCATGCTTATACCTACCAGTTTATCTGTCAGAGTCACTAATCTTTCGTAGTTCTTTGGATTCAGTTTTGTTAAAAACTTTTAGCAGGTACTTTCTGATACAACAGTAGTAGGTATTGGTGACTGTGGGTTAAAATATAGCCAACCTTAGTTTCTGAAATGTTGACGGGAAACAGTATGATGCCAACTCCTCTTACCTTCATATTTCATTCTAATATCTAGATGGTTTTTAGGTACGTTTCTCTTTGCCTTTTTCCAGATTGCTCTTTCTGTTGGGAATCTAACATAAGCTACAGTTCATGAGATAACAGGTTTAGGGATGAAAAAATGAACCTTAATCTTGCCATTTACCTAAATTCTGAGTTTTTAAGTAATTCAGAAAAAGGAATAACCTATCATATTTCACAGATATCTTACCCGAATTCACCAGAAACTTATTTATACTTCTAACATAGGCTCTGATATATCTTATTACTTCATTTCATTCAAGTAAAGCAAAAATAAAAAAGTTTTTCTGAATCATCTAGGATCATAATATCTGGTCCCTGAGGTGGTTGTCTATCATAACCTTAATACAACCAGAAAAGAAACATTGGACCAGCTGCCTTGATAATGTCATCATGCTTCAGGTCCATGGAGTCAGGAAGTTTTTCCAAATGTGCTTAGACTCAATTTCTCTTTCTGAAATCTCATGCTTATAGGTTTATCCAGGACATTGTATCACTATATATTTGAAGGATTGTATGGTCTCCTCGAGCAATGTTCTATCTTTTTTATTTTAGAGATGAGGAAACTAAGGCCTAAGTAATGTATGTGTCTTACCCAGAATCATCCATCAGTCCAAACTATGAGTCTCTGTCTTGCTCATCATACTAACCACTGTCCCCTACTGTTTTCCTCTTCTAATATTTCAGTGTTTTATTCATTTTGTCTACTTTGTCAATAAATTCTCCTTGAAAAAGAATACACAAATTCAACTTTTATCTATACTATCAGCGAGATAAATATATTGGGTTGGGCAATAGCTACTTGGATAATAAAATTTATTAGTGGTATTTTATAGCGATAGCCAGGGGTATATTTTAGGATATGGTTTGATCAGAGATCACCCTGTAAAGTGGCACATGTTCCAAGTCTTTGCTTTCAGAAAGAAATCTTATTTTTCCCATTAGAATCATAATAATGATTTTTCATTTATTTCCATGTGCCAGGTTTTGCTAAGATCTTCCTTTGCCTGGAAATTTTGCTGGATTGCAAAGGAAAGCATTTACAAAACATTTGTTCAGTGAGAATAACCCAAACAGTAGAATTTATTATAAACATATCTACTAGCAAACACTTCTTGACAATCATCCTAGGTTTTATTTAATGGTTTTCAAATATTCATTTCCCCAAGAAAATCGGTCACTATTATTATGACCTTAATATCTGTAGGCTTGAATTCTAAATGTTCACCTTTTAAATTTTATGAAAAGTGTCGAACTTCAATTATTATTGTGAAAATAGCTTCAAGAAAAAAAAGTAGAGGTAGGTGTAAAATTTAAAACAAAAACATACATTTTTAAACTTCTTCCAAACAAAATATCAGGTAGTGTACACAATAGAACTAAATGAAAAATACTGAGCAGTTTATCATTTATTGAAAGACAGAGAATTATGTAATACTAACAATGGTTTCTAAGCACTCTACTTTAGATTTTCTTTATTATTAACTGTGATTTGTTATATATTTATTTTAATTGTTTCAAATAGATTCTTCAAGTAGTCACTGTTCAAATTTAGAAATAATTAAAAGCTTGAAACTTGTGATACTCTTCACATTTTCCTAAAGTGGAAATGAAAATCAGTTCTGTTATTTTTTTATTTTTTTATTAGTTTCAGGTGTACAAAACAACATGTTAGACATTTACACCCCTCACAAAGTGATAACCCCCCCAAGTCTATTACCCTTCTGACATCGTACGTAGCTATTACAATACCATTGATTACATTCCCTATGCTGTACTTTACATCCCATGACTGTATATATATTAAATTGTAGTTGACATTCAATATTATTCTACATCAGCTTTAGGTGTATAGCGCAGTGCTCAGGCATCTACACAGTCTATGAAGTGATCTCTGTTATTTTTTCAAACTCTTATAATCTAGAATATTTTCTTTATATCGCATTATTATTGATAGTCCATAAAGCTTTTTACCACATCTACTGACATTGTCTCCCTGATCTGTTATAAATGAAAATAAGAACTGGCAAAAGTAAAAGACGTCTCGTATGCGTTAACAAACTTAATGTGTTTCCCTCTCCCCTCACTTCCTATTAGAAAAAACAGAAAAACATTTTAAGAATAGGAATCCAGAATCTTGGTTCACCTTTGTGGGGAGATGACATTTGCTGTACCGAAAACTGTGACAACAGTCACAACCTCACGAAGTTCCTCTACATTCTCCGCGGTCTTCTACGAACCTCTCTTTCAGCCTGTATCATCACAATGCCAACACATCTGATCCAGGTAAGATCTTTTCAAAATTGCTTTCCCCTAACTAATGGTACATAGTCAAGAGCAAAGTATAAATGCTTTGTGAGTCTGATAAATTATTTTTGTGTGCCCCTTGGATAAAAGAGATTTCAGGTGCTTAAAACACCAGAGCAACAAAATATCTTTTCATTTGGATTATTAAATTCTTGTGTGTTTGTGGTTTTAATATACAGTGAGCATATGGTGAATCATCTTTACTAATTTTTTCTTTGATTTCTTATGAGCTTGCTAATAATAACACTGTGATATGAGGTTGATTTTTTCTGTGATGTCTTTTAATTAATCATAAAGCTGATCTGATCATAAGTCTTAGAGAGATATTTGTAAACCTATGTTCATAGCAGCATTAATCATAATAGCTAAAATGTGGAAGCAAATTGAGTATCCATCAACAGATGAGGAGATAAGCAAAATGTGCCACGTGTTACGATGGAATATTATTCAGCCTTGACAAGGAAGGAAATTCTGACATATGCTACAACACAGATGAATCTTGAGGACATTGCTAAGTGAAATAATTCTGTCACAAAAACATACTGTGACTCCATTGATGTGAAGTGCTGAGGGTAGTCAAAATCCGAGACAGAAAGCAGTATGGTGATTGCCAGGGACTGGGGGGAGGAGAGAATGGGGAGTTATTGTTTAATGGGTACAGAATTTCAGTTTTATCAGATAAAATAGCTCTGCAGTTGGTTGGTATTGATGGTAGCACAACATTATGAACACATTTAGTACCACTGAATGGTACATGTAAAAATGGATAAAATGGCAAATGTTATTGTTTTAAATTTTCAGCAGTTAGTACTATTTTATTTTTTTCTAATGTACATGCTGAAACATCTTGATTTGAAATGACATTTATAGCAGCTTTGAGTTGTTTTGATTTACTTCTCTAGGAAATAGCAATAATGATAGCAGCTAACAAATACAGACCACTTACTTTAAGTCAGGACCTGACGGTTCTTATAGAATTTTTTTGTAAAAACTGTTACCTACATTTTACACATAGGGAAACTGAGGTACAGAGAAGTTAAGAAACTGCATCTAGGTTCAATACTTGAGAAACCATCATTTGAACCCAGAAAATCAGGTTTCAGAACCACATTATAGGAAATCTGTCCAAGAATTATAACAGGCTTTTATTCTGGAATTCAGTCTTTCAAAGCTAGTAAATCACAAATATTTAATTTTAGAGCTAGAAAGGAATTGAGGGGCTCATCTGAACTCCTGCCTTTGAAAAAGTAAAACATTATCTCTATTTTGCACCTGAGGTCTGAACTGAAATAACAATTGTTTAAGCAAGTCTAAGAAACAAGGACTATACTCAGTGAAACTGCAACGTTCTGTGAGAACTGTACATTTAATACAATTAACAGAAATATAACAGATGTAATTGGGATTTGGAGTTTGCCAAGGAGGTAAAGAAATGCCATTTGAAGAAGCTTTACCTAAATACACCGTCCAGTAGTTAAAGCTGAGACTTTAAGGGCTATAAAGTTTATGAAACGTGTCATAATCCTTGAACTTCCCTCCAATCTATAGGAAAAAGATTTGCATTTTGTTCACATCTGCTTTTAAGAAAAAGTCACTATCTTTCGTAGCTGTTTAAGAATTTTAAATTGGCTGATATTCCTTCCACCACAAGAGGAGTATAATTGACAGCGTACCCCCATACATTGTCAGTGACTCACACTTTTGAGCTTTCTGTGAGTTACTATAGCAACTTCCTGTTATTCAAGTTAACATTCCTCTTTAATAATTACAAAATGTTAGCAAAATAAAAATTAGATCTTACTTAGAAAAGTTAAATGAAAAATTTAACTTTTCATATCAAGATTTCTTAAATCCAAATAGTTCCCTGTCACCAAATTAGGAAAACAAAAATTCTGTACTTCTTACAAATTTGGTTATTGAACCAGTGTTTTATTATCTTTAATCATTTGTTTATTCATTCATTTCTTCTACACTGTTTTTGAGTGACTGATAATGTACTGTGATGAATAAGCAACACTGGTTCCTTTCAGGGCACCTTACTCTGTAGTGGGGAGATAAACATTTAAAAGATGTGTTATAATCTGAAAATGAAATTAAGAAAACAATCACCATAGCATCAAAGTGTAAAATTTGTACTCTGAAAACTGAAAAGCATGTTGAAAGAAATGAAAGAGGATCTACATGAATGGAAAAACTTCCCATGTTCATGGATCAGAAGACTCAATATTTTTAATTTTTAAGATGATGACACTCCCCAAACTGATCTATAGATGCAATGTAATCCCTGTCAAAAGCCCATCTGACTTTTTGGAGAAATTGAAAAACTGATTTCCAAAATTCCTATGGAATTTCAAAGGACTTAGAATAGCCAAAACAATCCTAAAAAAGAATAAAGTAAGAGGGCTTGCACTTTTCAATTTCAAAACTTAATACAAAGCAATAATAAAATACAGTGCAGTACTAGCATAAGAATAGACATATAAATCAATGGAATAGAATTGAGAGTCGTAGAAATACATCTGTGGTCAGCTGATTTTGCACAATGGTACCAAGACCATTCAATAGGGAAAGAATAGTCTTTTTCAATAAGTGGCATGGGACAACTAGATAGCCACGTGCAAAAGAATGAGGTTGGACCTTTACCTCATACCCTGTGCAAAAAATCATTCTGAATGGTTCAAAGATCTAAATGTAAGAGCCAAAACTATAAAACTCGTAGAAGAAAACTTAAGGGTAAATCTTCATGACCTTGGATTTGGCAAAGGATTCTTAGATGTGACACCAAAGCACACATGAAAAAAAGAGATAGATAAATTGGAGTTTATCAAAATTAAAAACTTTTGTGTTTTAAAGGACACCATCAAGAAAATGAAAAGACAACCCACAGGAAGAGTGAAAATATTTGCGAGTCATATACCTGATAAGGGATTTGAATCTATTACAATGTATAAAAAATGCTTACAACTCAATAATAAAAAGACAACTCTCTTTTTAAAATGGGGAAAGGATTTGAATACACATTTTTCCAAAGAAGGTGTACAAATGGTCAGTTAGCACATGAAAGATAATCAACATCATTAGTCATCAAGAATGCTAATCAAAATCACAATAACATACCACTTCACACCCTCTAGGATGGCTAGAATCAAAACTCAGATCATTGTAAGTGTTGGCAAGAATGTGGAGGAATTGGAAATCTCAAAATTTGCTGGTGGGAATGTAAAAGGGTACAGCTAGCTGCTTTGGAAAACAGTCTGGCACTTCTTCAGTACTTAAGCATGGATTACCATATGACCCATCAATTTCACTCCTACGTATATACCCAAGAGAAATTAGAACATGTGTCCACATAGAAACTGGCACGTGAGTGTTAATAGCACCATTATTCATAATAGCCAAAAGATGGAAACAGCCCAAATGTCCATTAACTGATGACTGGATAAGCAAAAAGTGTCATATCCATATTATAGAATATTATTTGGCTATGAAAGGAATGAAGTACTGATACGTGCTACAACATAGATGAACCTTGAAAACATGCTAAGTAAAAGAAGCCATCACAAAAGAACATATACTGTATATTTCATTCGTATGAAAGTCCTGAATAGGGAAATCATAGAAACAGAAAGTAGATAATGGTTACCTAGGGCTCTAGTGTGGGGAGAAAAGGAGACCTGGGGGAATTAGGGTGTGATATGTAAATGGTTTAAGGTTTTTTTTTTTGTTTCTTTGAGGTGATGAAAATGTTGTAATACCAACTATAGTGATGGTTGCACATATCTGTGAAAATCAAAAAAAAAACCAATACACTGAATTACAAACTTTAAATGGGTGAAATGTATGTTATGTGAATTATATCTCAATAAAGCTGCTGGGGAAAAAAAGATGAGTTACAAAATAGTTGGTGAATTTGACAGTAGAGTTCTGAGGATACTAAATCACAACTTTAGTCCAGTGGTTATCAAACTTTTGATCTCAGAACCTCTTTACCCTCTTAAAATATATTTTAAGATCTCAAAATACTTTTATTCATTTGGATTATATCCATTGATGTTTACCATATTTGAAATGAAAACTAAGACATTTAAAAATATTTATTTATGAATTCAATTATAATAATAATAAACAGATTACGTGATTGTAAGAAATAATGATTTTCCATAACAAAAAATCTTTAGCAAGAAGAGTAACATCGTTTTACATTTTTCCATAGTAGAAAACAGTGGGTTCTAATATCAGCTTTATTAAACCCTTGTGAAAATGCTGTTTTGGTTGCAGCATTAAAAGAAAATCTGACTGCACACAGGTAAGTTGTTGGAAAAGGGAGGACTATTTTAATGCCCTTTTCAAATAATTGTAGATATTCTTCTTTGATATGTACTGAAACTAGACAAGTAATAGTTTCATAAACATTAATTGTAATGTGGAATCAAAAACTATATCAATGAACTTTTTCATGCTATATTGCACTAAAAGGCATTACACTAAAAGGTGTATCTTGTACTTTAAATGGGTCTTTTACCCATTCAAGATATTGAAATATTATTCCTTGGTCATTTGGAAAGTATTGGTTCACTGAGTTATGCAGATCTTCCAAATATTTATGCATTTCATTATATAATATAAAATAATAAGATTGGTTAATATCACCATCCACAGTGTTATATGTGTTGCCGTGCTATTTTTACCATTAATTGGTTTTCTATTATATGAATATACGACAATTTCTTTATCTTTTTCCCTGCTGACGGACAATTATTTCCAGATTGAGATTATTATGAACAAAGCTGCTATGAACATTACTATATAAGTCTCGTATATATTTTCATCTCTCTGGGAATCTCATCCCTCCAGACCTTCTTTTTTCAGTCTTTTTTATTTTAGCCATTGTAGTCCTTGTGAAATGATATGACATTTGGTACTTTGCATTTCCTTGATAACTAGTGATATTGACCATTTTTTCATGTGCTTGTTGACTATTGCCTATTTTCTTTAGTCCAAGTCTTTTGGCCTTTTTTTTTTCTTAGTTATCTCATCACTATTAAATTTAAATTTTCTTGTATTTTTTAGGTACAACTTTGTAATAATCTTCTTCTAGTTTGTGACTTGTCTTTTCTATTTTCTTAGCAGTATCTTTGAAGAACTGAAATTTTTAATCTTGATGGAGTTTAATTTATCTTTTTTCTTTTTAATGGTTAGTGGTTTCTCTTCACTGCCCTTCCCATCTTACATATCTTTCCCCTCTCAGGTCTTTTTCCTGTGTTTTATTGTAAAACATTTATAGCTTTATCTTTTACTAATTGGTTGATGTATTCTGATTTGAATATTTTATAGAACTTTACTTTGTGTTCTCAAACAGCTTTTGGCTTGTTAGATAATATCCGATTCTATGTTAACATACTTTACATCCACTAGTTCTATTTTTATCACTAGTAGTTTTTACCATAGTACTTATTGTCTGACTCAAACATGTGATTTCATATAATCTTATATATCTAATATATTGTAGTCTCCACAAAGGCAGGACCACATATTTATAATTTTCCTTTTAGTTAACATAAGGTTATGATAATAGTATATTTCGTACAGTATAAACATTCTTAGCACAATAAGGCTTTTTCTATATGTTCAACAATTATTAAAGGAATATTGATTCTTGGAAAATTATTTCTAATACCTGATTGTTTTCAACAGTACTTGAAACTTTATTTAAATTTATGTGATTTTAGTATTTTTGTTGTAACATTCCCATACCCTATCTACAAATGGCAAATTTGTTTAAATGTCATTTAGTTACATTAATTATATATGGTACGTACAGTATATTTCAAGTTTTATGACTGAAGAGTTTGGCATGAATAAGAAATGAATTTTGACTCCTTGGCTAGTATGATGTATTTATAATAGTCATAAGTGGATAACTCAGTTTTCCTTTAAGGGCTTTTCACAAACTGAGCTTGAACCTAACTTATTGTTATGTGTTTAAAATCGTGCAAATATTGCTCCAGTCAGAAGACATAGGATAGCTGAATGGGTAAGAAAACAAGATTTGTATATATGCTGTCTACAAGAGACCCACTTCAGATCAAAAGACACACATAGACTGAAAGGAAAGTGATCCATCAAAGATATTTCATGCAAATGGAAATGAAAAAACTGAGGTAGCAATACTTATATAACACAAAATAGACTTTAAAATAAAGACTATAATAAGAGACAAAGAAGGATATTACCAAATGATAGAGGGATCCATCCAACAAGAGGCTATAGCGCTAGTAAACATCTCTGCACCCATATTGGAGCACTTAAATATATATAGCAAATATTGACAAATATATATATAAAAATATATATATTTATATATATATTTTTATATATATAAATATATATATAAAATTTTATATATATATAAAATATATATATTTTATATATATAAATATATATAAATTATATATATAAATAATATATATAATATAATATATAATATATATAAATATATATAAATATACAAATATATATATATAAATATATATAGCAAATAAAAGGAGATATTCACAGTAATACAGTCATAGTCGGGGATTTTAACAGCTCATTGACACCAATGAACACATATTCCAGACAGAAAATAAACAAGGAAACAGTGGCCTTAAATGACACGCTAGACCAGATGGATTTAATTGATGTTTTTAGAGTTTTCTATCCCAAAGCAGCAGAATATACACTCCTTTCAAGTGTACATGGAACATTTTCCAAGATAGACCACATGTTAGGGCACAAAAGAAGTCTCAATAAATGTAAGAAGATTGAAATCATATCAAGTATCTTCTCTGACCACAATGGTATGAAATTAGAAATCAATTAGAAGGAAAAAAACTGAAAAACACACAAACATATGGAGGCTAAACAACATGCTACTAAACAGTAAATGGGTCAACAATGAGATCAAGGAAGAAATCAAAAGATACCTTGAGGCAAGTGAAAATGAAAACAAAAGAACCCAAAATCTCTAGGTCACAGTGAAAGCAGTCGTAAGAGGGAAATTCATAGCAATACAGGCCTACCTCAAGAAACAAGAAAAATCTCAAATAAACAATCTAAACCCTTACACTTAAAGGAACTAGAAAAAGAACAGCAAACAAAGCCCAAAGTGAATAGAAGAAATGATAATAATAAAGATCAGAGCAGAAATAAACAAAACAAAGACTTAAAAAACAATTCAAAAGATCAATGAACTGGTTCTTTGCACAGATAAACAAAATTGATAAACCTTTCACCAGACTCATCAAGAAAAAGAGACAGGACCCAAATAAATAAAATCAGAAATGAAAGAGGAAACGTGACAACAACACCACAGAAATACAAAGGATTGTAAGAAAATACTACAAGTTATTATATGCCAACAAATTGGACAATCTGGAAGGAATGGATAAAATCCTAAAAACATACAATCTTCCAAGGCTGAATCAAGAAGAAACAGAAAGCCTGAATCAACTGATTAGTACTAACGAAATCAAATCAGTAATCAAAAAACTCCCAACAAATGAAAATCTTGGACCAGATGCTTTCACAGGTGGATTTTACCAAACATTCAAAGAAGAATTAACACCTATTCTTCTCAAACTATTCCAAAAATTTTAGGAGGTAGGAGGGATTCCAAGCCTGTTCTAGAAGGCCACCTGATTCCAAAACCAGACAAAAACATTAGGAAAAAAGACACTATAAGCCGATATCCTTGATGAACATAAATGCAAAAATCCTCAACAAAATACGAGCAAACTGAATTTAGTAATACGTTAAAAAGATCATACACCATGATTCTTGGGATGCAAGTTTGGTTCAATATCTGCAAATCAATTGACCACATAAAGAAAATGAAGGATAAAAATCGTATGATCATATCAATAGCTGCAGAAAAAAAAGCATTTGACAAAATCCAGAGTCCATGTATGATAAAACACGCTCAGCAAAATGGGAATAGAGGCAACATACCTCAACATGATAAAGGTCATATATGACAAATCAATAGTTAACATCATTCTCAATGGGGAAAAGCTAAAAACATTTTCCTTAAGATGAAGAACAAGACAAGGATGTTTACTTTCACCATTTTATTCAAAATAGTATCAGAAGTTCCAGCCACAGCAGTCAGACAAGGAAAAGAAATAAAAGGCATCCAAACTGGAAATAAATAAGTAAAACTGTCAGTATTTGCAGGTGACATATTACTGCTATATAGAGAGAACCCCAAAGATTCTACCAAAAATTATTAGAACTGATAAATGAATTCAGTAAAGTAGCAGGATACAAAATTAATCAGAAATTGGTTGCATTTTTATACACCAATAATGAACTATTAGAGAAATTAAGAAAACTATCCCATTTACAATTTCATCAAAAAAATAAATAAATAAAATACCTAGGAATAAATTTAACCAAGGAGGTAGAAGACCTGTATTCAGAAAATAATAAGACATTAAAGAAAGAAATTGAAGAAGATACAAATAAATGGATGCATCTATCATGCTCATGAATAGGAAGAATTAACATCGTTAAAGTGTTCATACTACCCAAAGCAATCCATAAATGAAAATAACAATAACATTTTTAACAGACCTAGAACAAATAATCCTAAAATTTATATGGAACCATAAAAGGCCTTGGATAGCCAAGACAATCTTGAGAAAGAAGAATTGGAGGTGTAATGTCACCTGATACCAAACAAATTACAAGGCCACAGTAATCAAAACATCATGGTACTGACATAAAAATAGACACATAAATCAATGGAACAGAATAGAGAGCCCAGAAATAAACCCACACTTATATAGTCATTTAATCTATGACAAAGGAAGCAAGAATATACAATGGGATAAAGACAGTCTCTTTAATAAATGGTGTTGGGAAAACTGAACAGATACATTAAAAAAAAATGAAACTGCACCATCTTCTTATGCCATATATAAGAATAAACTCAAAATGGATTAAAGACTTAAATGTAAGACCCCAAACCATAAAACTCCGAGAAGAAAACATAGGCAATAAATTCTCTGACATTGCTCTTAGTGATATGTTTTCTGATATATCTCCTTGGGCAAGGGAAACAAAAGTGAAAATAAACGGGACTACATTAAACTAAAAAGTTTTTGCACAGCAAAGGAAACCATCAACAAAACAAAAAGACATCCTATTGAATGGGAGAAGGTATTCAGCAATGATACATCTAATAAGGGGTTAATATCCAAAATTTATAAAGAACTCATACAACCCAACACCAAAAAAACCCAAACAATCCAATTAAAAAATGGGCAGAAGACCTGAAGAGGCATTTCCCCACAGAGGACATACAGATGGCCAATGGACATATGAAAAGATGCTCAACATCACTAATCATCGGAGAAATGCAAATTAAAACCACAATGAGACATCACCTCACACCTGTCAGGGTGGCTATCATCAATAAATCAACAAACAACAAGTGTTGGCAAGGATGTGGAGAAAAGGGTACCCTTGTGCACTGTTGGTGGGATTGCAAATTGGTGCAGCCACTATAGAAAACAGTATGGAGCTTCCTCAAAAAATTAAAAATAGACTCCCTAATGACCCAGCAATTCCACTTCTGGGTGTTTATCCAAAGAAAATAAAAAAGGCATACGCACCCCTCTGTTCACTGCAGCATTATTTACAATAGCAAGATATGGAAGCAACCTAAGTGCCCATCAATAGACGATTGGATAAAGAAGAGATGGTACATATATACAATGAAATATTACTCAGCCATGAAAAAATGAAACCTTTCCATTTGCGACAGCATGGATGGACCTAGAGGGTATTATTCTAAGTGAAATAAATTAGACAGAGAAAGAGAGATACCAGGTGATCTCACTTATATGCAGCATCTAAAGAACAAAATAAACAAGAGGAAACAAATAGACTCATAGATAGAACAAACTGATGGTTACCAGATGGGAGGGGGGTTAGGCAACTGAAAAAAGTGAAGTGATTAAAAAGTACAAATTGGCACTTACAAAATAGTCACGGGAATGTAAAGTACAGCGTATGGAATATAGTCAGTGATATTGTAATAACTATGTATAGTTATAGTGTATATGCCTGGTGGGCACTAGACTTAGTGAGGAGTTCATTTCATAGACTAGATAAATATCTAAGCACTACAGTGTGCACCCAAAACCATTATAAAATAATATTGAATGTTAACTATAATTGAAAAATAAAATATTAAAATCTCAGATTTAAATCCTAAAAAATAATAATAAACTCACACAAATATTGGAGGAAAACTTCTTTCTCTAATCATCTTAGACATTGTACACATACTTATATCGTTTGCATTGTTAATGATGTTACATTATTATAAAGCTAATACTTTAATAGTAGTTTAGTTAAATTTAATGAGCTGTTTGATTAAGATGATAAATAAACCTGGAACAGACCTACCAGAGACCAGTGAAAATACTGGTACTCATACTACCACTAAAACTATGCTATTACTACAAATATTTATTAGGCACACGCTACATGCCTAGTACTGTACAAATATTATGTCCTTGAATCTTCACCACAAACCTTATCTCTGTTATCACAAGGTCACACAATTAATGAGTGTCAGGACCAGTCACATTGTAACTCATGTCTTTCCCTGACTCCAAACCCCACCATCTTTGCTGTTAGGTTATATAGTTTCCCTAATCATCACAAAAACTCTGCAAGACCGGTGTCATGCCAGTTGCAAAGAAGATTAAACTGAAGTAATTCTCCAAAGTCACACATCTATAACACATTTAAAGCTAATATATCACTCAGAGCTGTTTAATTCTGAAACTTAGACTTTTTCTGTCACACTACATCATGTGTTTTGAATTGTAACTACCTGTGATGGCAGTAACTTAGGAAAAATATTTCTAAGCTAACATTGCTAGTGATCAGTATTTTTAAAGAGAAAAGAATCGTAAAATCTTTAACGAATTAGTACATGTGAAAGATTAAGCAAAAAGTGACATTCTAGACAGGGGAGGATAAAAAAGATGGAAACGTATTTCTTATGTGTAATTTTAAAGTAAAGAAAAATAATATTATATATATATATATACACATATATACATATACATTATACATGTATACATATATAATGTATATGTATATGTGTGTGTATATATATGTGTGTGTATATATATATATGCATATATATATATATACACACACACATACATATATATACATACATACATCCCAAAAGGACTTAGACAACACACACATACAAAAAAAAAGAATGAAAAAGTTTCAAAAGCCATTTTGGTAGTGATCATCTTTATTATTTAGAGATGTGATTCCAAACCCACTGGAATGTTTGTGACAGTGATTCCTGTGGCTTCTCCGTAAGGCTACAGCAGTAATACTATCAAATGACCTCAAGTCATCCCATCTTCACCACTGGTTAAATAATGGTTGAGATGATAAGGTGTCTGTATGTCTGACCATTAAGCAATATTTAAATACTGGTATTTTAAAGATATATTTAAATCCTATATAACTGGAAGAGATATAGTTAAATTTATGCTTTTGAAAAATAACAGTAAAAAGCCTACTTTGAAATGGAACTAGGAAAACATAGGGTCAGACTTTGGTGATGATTATACAATAGTCCCCTGGATAATTTTGTCTAGTTATAATATAGTAGTCTTCTGGCCCTGATACCAAGTGAGCTATAAAAAAAGAAATCTTTTCTTGCTCTTTGAACATAACACCTGACCACATATTTGTTTCTATGTCAAAATATTTAGGAAAAAAATGTAAAACTTAATAGTTTACTTAAACCAGTCATTACATAAATAGGGGATAAAACTCTTAATAACTCTGAAAGATTGGCTAGGAGAATCACAGTGTTTAGGCTAAGGAAAGAGAATAAGAACTGGAATACTACACAGAACCAAGGGATTACGAATTTATTTAATAAAAACTACTTAGTGATTTCTCTGGGCCAGTTGCAGTCCTAAGATCTTTTCAAACATTAACTCATTTGGTCCTCATAATAACCCTATATGGTTGATGGTATCAGTACCTCCATTTTAAAGATAAGGCAATAAGGGACAGAAAATTAAAGTGACTTTCTCAAGGTCACATAGTTAGTTGAGTGGCAGGATCTAGACCTAAGCAGTCCCTTTCTATTTACCAAACTCTTAACCACCATTTAATGCTGCTTATTCAATAGTAGTACTGAAATAGGGTCAAAATTAAGAAGCGGACTGTGCATAAAAGTAGCCTTCATCATACTCAATGATAGAAAGAGCCTGGGCTTTTGGAGGCAGGTAGATCCAATTGTTATAGTTATATGGTCTTAGTCAAGTGTTAACTTTCTCAGCCTCAGCTCCTTCATCTGTAAAAATGGGGTAAAGAATATCCAATTCAGAGGATTAGCAATACCATGTGCTGACATAGTACTTGCACATAGTAGACACTCAATATAGATGTTAATAATTGTCATCTTCACTATTAATGCTTAAACAGACCTCCAAAACTGAGAATTTGTTCAGAGATGAGGCTTCCAAACATAAGGTGTACAAGTCTATCAAAGCAATAGAAATCTTCAGCTTCTTGCCTCTTTTTATGAAAGAAACTGACAGTCTTCTGAGGTTAGTCCTGAGACAGACCAGGAGGCATGGATGAAGTCAGGTGGCCATCTAAATCTTAGTAACATCATACCATGTTGTAGCACGACTCTTTAACATGATACACCACAGTGCCATCCCTGCAGATTCTAAATTAGGGTGTAAATGGTGATTGATTGATTAAAGGTAATTTAACTTATTTATTTATTCAAGAAATATCTATTGCAGGCCCTGTGCTATGCACCCATGGGGATCTAGTAGTGAACAAGACAAGCTAAGTCCCAATCCTTGTGAAGCTTTTTCGGCAAAGTAAAAGACAGTATGGCTGAAGCAGAAAATTAGTATATGTCGGCATTTGCACACTTGAGCTTGGAATTTGATAGTAAAGTGGTTTCTGGCAAGAAATAGAAATGTAGTTTGATATCCTTGGAATTTTTGTCATATAATTAAACATCGATATATAATAGAATTGTGGTACTTTAATTGAATATGTTATATAAAGTAACACTAGATGAAACAGTATATAAAATGTATCTCTTAGACTGGTAAAACAGCTGATTGGTGTTCTTACTTTAGTTATTAGCATTCTGTCAGACTTGTACAGTAATGATTAGTTACCCTTTATTGTACTTTTGGCATGCTTCCCATGTTTAATTTCATTGTAGGAAAGGAACACATAGTTAAGGAAATTGCAAAGAGGGTAAAAAGTTAAAATAGGTAAAATAATGACATAGATTCAAGACTGACTGTAACTTGTCGTAATAAGACTTTGCAAGTAAAAGAAGAAAGAATTATTTTTAAATTTGCATTTGAAATATTTTGTGTTCAGCCTCACAACTTTGAACTTGAACTGTTTTATTTCCTTTGGATTAAAGATTATCTCCGTAACAGCACAGGAAAAAATAGCAAGCATATGTTGAAACAAATGTATAAAACTACATTCTAAATATCTTTTAAGAAAACACTAAACTTACTCATCAAATATATCATCTTATAAATATATATAGTCCAAAACAGTGTTCTTGTATAGTAGTATTACTCATAATGTTTTTTTCTAGAATATAGTTTTAGTATATGCCCAAAGACATTGTATTAAAAATGAATGTGAAAATGGCCAAGTTAAATACAGACTTTGTTACATGCTGAACTATGGAGTAAAGAGTCATTAGAAGGAGCAGAACTACGGACGGCTCCCCTATATTCCAGCATTACTCAGTTCCCAGATCCCTGCTGTGTAGTTGTTCCACTCGCCAAGAAGCCTGTTAAAGAGCCCCCCAGAGCATGTGTACAGCCCTCCATGTTAATAGTTAATTGGTGAGGATGGCAAGATGAGAGGACAGCCGAACATGTGGTCTCTCAGACTCAAGCAGTAGACAGACCTTTAGTTATAATAACAGCAGCTGCTCACATTCTCACAACTCAACTGTTCAAAACTCTGTTGTCAAGTGAAGGTTGTCGTGGATTGGGGGGGCGGAAAGTAAAGGTTACATCTAAGAAAAATAACTAAAAACCTACCTTGAAACTCTTACTACATATTATCTTAAGTATGAGAATATTATTTCAGCTTTTCAGAACTTAAGTATAAATTTGCATATTAAAGGTTGTTATATTTCACTTACATTGAACATTCTGTTGCTTTTTTCCCATTTGCTGTTATAACAGAAACAAATTTTTGTGCGCCCTTCGTAACTTTAATTTATTTTTTATTTTTTGACATACAATATTATATTAGTTTCAGGTATACAGCATAGTGATTAGACATTTATATAACTTACAAAGTGATAGAGTATTATGCTAAGTGAAATAAGTCAGAGAAAGACAAATATCTTTGAAACTTTTTAGTGAAACTTTTTGCAAAGTGATCACTTTGAAGCAGTTACAATAGGGTACTGTTTGATTTCCATATCTAGCAAGACATGAAACTAATATTTTTTGTCTTATAAATGGGAACTAGCTTATTATTAGTGGAATCTGACATCCACCTCCAAATTATGCAGACATTTTTGCCTTTTAAGCTAATTTTATTTTCAATTTCCAGTGACAGTTGTATGCTTTGGAAAAAATGGTAACTGATAAGTTTTTATTTGCAAAAAGAATAAATGTTATTTTTATGTTTTATTATGATTTCATTGGCAAGGTGATAGGAAAATAAATTTCTCCTTGCTTATGCATTTTATTGATACAATATGTGACAGGTTATTCTTGATTTGTATTTTTATTGATAAAAGTGCTTTTACCTGAAATTGTTTCTCAGGAAATATTGAAACACTTAGAATTATGGTTAAAACAGGGAAGGGATATATATATAATATATATATATAATATATATATATATATATTATATATATATAATATATATATATACCTTTTTTATAGCTTTCCTTTCAGAATGAAAATTTACTTTTTATTATTGCTATCTAGTCGTATTCTATACTTTTAAGAAATTTTAAACATAAATTACAACCTAATAAATTTCTCCTTAGCTATAATAATAGAGGAATGAAGACTTCTCTAACATTATTGATAATAAAATATGAAATAATATTTTATCATTCTAGAATAATTCTAAGTATTGCCAGCATTAAATGTATTTGCTTGCAGAACATTAGTTGGTGAGCTACACTTCCTTTTATTCAGAACAGATTTCAGATTTGAAACTGGCCTATCACATATTTTTATTGGTCATCATTAACACTTGGTCACTTAATAACCTTATTAAGTTTGTATCATATAACCAATGTTTTCCAACATTTTAATCTGTGGAAGTTTTTCCCCAGCTATCTCATTGAAGAAAACTATCAGCAGCATGTTAATTTATATCAAGGAAAATTCCTTTTCTGAAGAAAAGGCCATATTATCGTGTCTCTTGAAAATTGAATTACGTTTTATTTAGTGTGTTATTTTAATTTATATACAATATTTTCAAAATAATCTTCTACTATATTAATGTATTACGGCTTTGAACCCATTGAAGTGGTTCGATACAGTACGTTGAAACATACAGTATGTTTCAATGTAGAGAAAGTCAGAACAAATCTTTTCACATCCATAAACTTTTGTGTTCATGCTGAGTGTTTTAGCAGCTAACCTCTAAGTCAAGTAATGGACTACTTCAGAACTAACCACTAATATGGGATTATGAAATGTGGACTCCAGTGGCCTTGTGAATTTCTCTCAGTGTGAATTCTTTTATTCTTAAAACAAGAACTGAAAATAATTGCATGGTGAAGGAACAACAGGCCTTTGTGAGTTTTATAACTATAAAATTTGGGGAAACATTTTAATGTAATTGTTGATATGAGCATCATTATAGGAAAGCAGAACACCACCTTCTGTCATATGTCGTAATCTATTTAAATGGTCTTTTAAATGTACTTTGTTAAGGAAAATATTTAAGAATGAAAATTGCAGGTTTAATCTCTTGATCATAACTACCAACTACTAAAGGATAAAGTCAAATATTCTGGCTGTCAATTTTTCATGAATTCCTTAGTCAAGACATTCTCAACTGAAAAACCTGCCATTAATTTTTCTAGGTCTTCTCAACTACTCTGAAATAGATTGTAAGAAATCAGCATTTTTTTAATTTGTAAAGAAGCAATTTTTAGATGAACTGAATCATATTAAACCCATATTAATTTTATATCACACTTGCCAAATTCTAGTCTGTTAAAAAAAAAGTCTAGTCTGAAAATTTAGTAACTTCATATAAGTCTGATGAGTTGTAAACAGAATCTGTTTTTCTTTACAATAACAAATAATAGAACTCTGTTTCAACTCTGCTACTGTAAGCTTGGGATCTGTAAATTCTTATAGCTCCAGTTTTTTGTGTTGTTGTTTTTTTTTCCTTCTTTTTCATCTTGCACTTGCTGGTATCTGATTAATTTTTTAAATCTAATCTTAGCTTGTATGCATTATACATATGTATTTACTTTCTTCCTCAAGGATGTTTGAAACTTTTTACATAAATAAACTCCAAATTATGTATAAGTAAGCATTAGTAACAGTATATGTACCATTTTATCTTAGTGTAAATATGCATATTAAATAAAAGCAGGATATTTGTAATTGTCAATATGATACATGTGCATCCTTAAAAGGAAAAAATTACCATTTAGAAACCTTTTGTTATACTTAATCTAACCAAAGCATATTCAGTAAGCCATAAAAAGAAAAATAATTTTTTAAAAATATTTTTTTGCTCTCTCTGAATTAATTTTGTAATGTTATAGTTCATGTTGCACCTCATGCTATAGTTCCTTGTAGTGATGGTGGTTATTAAAGTAATATTTATAGCCAAAATTTTCAAATGTATCAATGATAGAAATAGGGCAAAGTCTCATCACGGTGTAGGGATTGAGTCATCTGTTTGGGCATATGGAATCCTTGGCTACTGGATGGCACAGTCTTTATAATGCCCAGGCACAGACACAACTGTTCTGGGAGCAGAAGCAAGGAGGGACCTCAGTGTTCAGTCCCCTGAAACATGGTAGAAGAAAAGAAGGGGAAGGACCTTTAACATTTTTATCATAGGCTATCTCTACTGCCTCACTTTTTGTGTCCAGTAAAGAAGTACAACTTTATTTAATTTTGCATTTATTTTGCACATAAAATTACTAAATCTTTTATATTTGGTATTGCAAACTATCTGAAAAATACCTGTGAGAAAATGTAAGTTTTGAATTATTCCTATTTATATAC
Source organism: Rhinolophus ferrumequinum (assembly GCF_004115265.2). NCBI lineage: Eukaryota > Metazoa > Chordata > Mammalia > Chiroptera > Rhinolophidae > Rhinolophus > Rhinolophus ferrumequinum. Next base: position 25,700,146 of record NC_046294.1, on the reverse strand, counting down.
TTGGATGCCTACCTTCGCTTCAAGAAAGATTACTGTCTTCGAAAAAGGACGACACTTATATTTCATAGTGTTGAGACGAAACATGCTTGTGACTAATTATAATTTAAAGTTGTTTAAGTACCAGGTCATATATTATATCCTAACATTATGTTTCAGTGCTTTGCTATTAATTACATTATTATTACTATCTAAAGAGTTCCTGCTTCTTTACTAATGTTTTCACACTATGTAGTTAATCTTTAATGTTGGGGAGGACAGGGAAGAGATTAAATTAGCCTTGTAACCTCTTTCTCTTCAGGCTGGTGATGAAAAATAAAAGCTCTTAGCCACAAAATGTAACACTTAGAATTAATATTTAATTAGACTAGCAAATTGTACACTGTGGCAGAAAGCTTCCACCAAGAGTTGTTAGTGCCACAATTGACCTACAGGTTTAATAATAACTCACTTCTAGAAGCAAGTGCCAGTTCAGCATAGTAGAGCCACTGTAAGAAAGTCCTGAGAGATTACAATCAGCAAACCAAATGGCAGGCAGGGATTCCTGGGATGGAGCCTTCTGGAAAGCTGGGAGCTGGAATAGCTTTGAAGCCAGGATTCAGATGAGAACAGTGGGTGAAAAAGCTGATCCCTCCTGTTCTGGGAGCTTCTGGTTGTAGTCCAAAATCTTAGAACAGATTTTTACTAAATGTTTTTGCTGCAGCTATTAACTTACATTGAAAATCAAATATTGAATAATTTTTCTGTAAAATTTAACAAATTTTTGTGTAAACGTCAGTTCTTAATTTCTTACATATTAGTACATAATATCTGTAAACTCAGATCATTAGATTATCAGATAGGTTTGGCGCTGTACATCTATGCTGTTTTGCTGTGACATGCTGTTTCCTTGTTCCCTGTATAGTTGATTTATATGGTTCATTTCTATATTATTTCATTACGGGACATTATGCAGAGCCTGAGAAAGAGATTGTAAAGCCCAAGAATATTTTGTCTTCAAGAAGGTGTATTTATGGGCAAACATAATTCAAAGGCATTTTTAATTTTTAAAAACCTTATGTTATAAAAGCATTGCTATTTTTGCTTATTTTTATGATGCAATTTAATTACAAGATAAACAATTGGACCTCCTGGTGAAACATCAGATCCTTATCTTTCTGACAAATTAATCTGGTAAGAAATAGGATACCATGAGTTTGAAAATGTGCAAACACAGAACAGCCAACTGAAGAAGGAACACCTTACATAATTTATGGGTTATATCTTAAATAATTAAAGAAAAGCTAGGCATTAGTTAAAAATTCAAGCAGGTGAGAACCTTGCCAGCAGAGGGAGTAGTCCTGTCTTCCGTCAGGTTCCCATCATTTTCCCACCTGCCTCAGCTTTTTCCCAGCCAGTCTCCCATCTGGACCTGGCTCTGTCAGCCTATTCCTGATGACAGGCTATAATTTTATTCTAAGCTGGTTTTAAACTTTAGTATCTTTAACCTACCACTGCATCACAAACATCAGCTGGATGCTCTGTTTGATATTTAGGTATTAGCAGTTGTTTTTCGGACAGGGTGTGCGCTTTTGGACATCTGTGAATTGCATTTTAATGGTTTCAAGAGTAAAGTAATAAGCAACAAATTTCTGATTTAGGAAGTTACCCATAAAACATTTTATGGAAAAAATACAAATTCTATAGGAATGATTTCTATCATGTGAAACTAGATGGTATATAGTTTATGAAAAAAAATGCCTTAAATTAATTTTGAGTATTATACCATTATTCTGTACAGCCTGTTCATTACAATATTTTGTTCACCCCATTTATAACAGTTTTCAGAATATGTAAGTTTTTTTTAATTTTTTATAAAATAACTTGCTGAAAAAGAAAATTTATGTAAATAAATCTTCTGCAAAGCATGCAGAATTTGAGGCCAGTGTAAATGTAAATAATATTTTGGAAAATAACATCATGTGTTCTTTTTAAAAAAAAATTCTGCAATTTTCAAGCACCAACATTTTCATACCAAAATTTAGAATACCAAGTATTTGATCAGATAGAAAACACAAAAAGATTTTGCTCAATTGCTTAATCCTCATAAAATTTAGCAATTTACTTAGCAATTTCTCTTGTCCTTAAGGTTAAGTATATTTACCATTAGTTCCCTTGTTGATATATTTTAAGCATTAGGAAAAGGAACCAAAATGTGTTTGTTTTATGATTTCCCTGCATAAATATCAGTATGTTATGCTACCAAAAAAGTGTTAACAGTTAGAATTTTTTAAATTTACAAAGTTCCTCTGTATTTTAAAATGAACTGTGTGTGACTGAATAAAATTTAGTGTTACATCTGAAAAGATTTAATTTAATACCTTCCTTAAGGTATTAATAATATTGTTAACATTATAAATGTTTATTAGTATAATTTTATTTGATAAAATTAGTCTTTTTTTAAAATATTACGAACAGAATTATTTTTTCCCACTATCAATTTTTTTAAATAAAATAAAAATCTGATCCACAGAAGTAAGTGACAACTTTGGGGAAGAAAAGGGAAAGTTTGTAAAAAATTATAAGCAGTATAAGCAATTTTATTAATTCATAGTCTCAGTTTCTATAAGATGAAGAACTTAAGCATGGAAAAGCAAATACTTCATTAAATATCCCTAGATTTATCCTTTTATCCAATTTGCTTTTTATTACATGGTAAAGAAATGTCATAAGTTGTAGTATGATCCTGTTTCTATGTATATCTTTTTCAGAAAATGTTACCATAACTTGAGTTGTTGAGTATACACACACACACATCATGTCATGTGGTAGAGACCAACATAAAGCAACTTAAATATTTCTTTAACTTTTCAACATTAGCTTAATAATGCTTTTGTGCTAGTCTCAAATCTGATGTGTGTGTGTACCAAACTCAAATGGGGGCTCTACCTTTCATATTGAGTTTGCTGTCTTTCCTACCCTATATGAGTCACCTGAGAACATACTCTTATTTGAGGCATTGTATCAATGCTTTGTGTCAATTTGTTTATTTATTTCAAGCTTCTCAATAATTTAGTGCTTGGTTAATTGCCTTTTAATTCTCTTGTTAAGTTTTTTCCAGGAAGTATATGTTGTATTAGTACAAACTATATCTTTTATATTGTTGAGGCAATTAGGTCCAAGAAAGTTCATGGTTTGAGGTATTCTGATTGTTGCTTGGTTATTCCAAATAGGTGTCTGAACTATTTATATTAAAAAAAAAAAAAAAAACAGAAGGAGCTTTATGTGACAGTAGTTGAATTTTTATCTCTTAACAAAGTTCATATTTTGGCTTTATGAGCTTTGAATTAGAAAGGAGCATTAATTAATCTTCCTTTATTTAAAGTCCATTTGATGGATTTGGTGTATCTTAATAAAAAGAGGTTACCATTCTATAAAAGCAAAAAGGAAACATTCTATGAAACCAACCAAACAAGGGACAGTCAAAACAAAAACTCAAATTTTTTGTGAAATTAGAGTATGAAGGTGGACAACTGGACAGTCTGATTTGCTTTCTTATTGACATAACTTAAACTTAATTAATTAAGAAATTGTATCGCAACAGAAAGTTTTAAGAGCCTTTTATGTAACTTAACACAATGCTTTTTGAGACTGCCAGCAAACTCTTAAAACTCCTGGACACTGGCTCTCTTCTCTTCTGGCTTCCCTCCTAGTCATGTCTTGGCTCCTATCCAGAGCTGACAACTTTCACCCAGGAGTGAAGGGAGATTTGTCTAGTATAAGAAGGATTTTTGAGCCATCCTAGATTTTCACATCCAGATGGGCAAGGAGGAGGGGTGGCAGTATCATTGTATATACTTGGGTAATGTCATTAGGCCATGCTCGCAGTCTAATCATTAATTTACTCATACTGGTGAATCCTGAATATCCTTATTTAAATGTTTCTTATGGAAAACTGTAATTTAACAACAAAACTAACAAAAAAAACATTACATTTAAATTTATGTCTAAGTAATCGATTGAACAAATACCTTTACTTCTCCATTTCCAGCTACATATACTGCAGGCCAAAGAGGTTTTGTATCTTGGCTAATAACATAAAAACACTTAGAATCTGTTAGGATGAAAATGTGGACATTCCAATGTCAAGGCCTCTGCTCAGATCATTATGTTAAAGCTTTCCAAAGACTGTGAGTGATATTATGACAATTTATTGTCCATAGTGTATTCCTCCTAAAGTGAATTGTAATTATTATGCTTTTAAGGATTTTTTTTTGCAATCATTAATTTCAGATTCTTTTAAGTTAATTCACCTACTTTTATTGAAAAGACCATTTAGTATTAATATTAATATTAACATTAAAAGACCTTTTGTAATATTACATTTAAAAGACCTTTTGACAAGAGTGAATTTAAGGTATTACGTCAATACACAATACTCTATGAAATTTGGAGGTACAGAAATAATCTATAACAGTTTTAATTTTTTTAAAAAAAATATGTACACTTCCATACCCAAAAATCTTGTCTGCTTTTACAAACAATTGGAATATTATATGAGTTTATACTTAAAGTTTATCTCAGTCAGAAACTTAGATGGTATGTAATTTCCAGTGCTTTCATACCAGAGACATTTTTCAGATGTCTTTACAACTGTCATAGGTAATCTGGTTTGCCACATTACATAAACAATTTTCCAAAACTACTGTACAGAAAGGATTAGGTCACTGTCAAGTATAACTTATTTTATGTTACTAGTATGATAAAAGTTTATTCTCCTTCTAATAATTCATGAAAGCTTTTAATATAGACTTTAGTTTGTACTTAATAACTATGACGCAAACCTATGGAACCGAGAAATATAATGAATGAAATATATGTATGAGTTTCTGAGATTTGAAATCTAGGCTAGACACATCTTTCATCTTTGGAATTCATTAGTTTTTCCTCTGCAAAGTGGAAATTAAAGTTTTTTATCTCCCACAAGCTACCTTAAAAAGACCTAGAATGTTGATAAATATTACAAGGTGTTAAATGTTTTACCAATAAATTTGAAGGTTAAATTAAAGAAAGAACCCCTTTTTGAAATACATAAATGTCAGGTTGACCATTTAAATGAACAGGCTTTTGCTTATTTACTACTAAAATGGGTGACTAACCCCATCCTTAAAACTTACAGTTCTATTGTTCATATAATTGAGAAAACCCTAATTTATATCACTGAAATCCTAAATATTTGCTGTCTAACAAAAATTGACTTTTCTCATTTTAGATTCAGATATTTAGATACAAAGGCTAAGTCTTCTATTTATAGACAAAAGGAAATCTGACCTTTTTGATTAAGAAATACTGTCAGTAGCCTTTTTAAGTGCTCGTTCATCTGATGGTCCATGACAGGAGTAATCATCCCAGTTGAGTTTATCCTAAAAGTGAAACGATAAGAGCCTGTTGGTTGTTATCTAAGATTCTTCTTAATAGGAGAACCACATGGTTATTCTTCATCTCCCACTTGTTCTCACCCTCGACAACCAACCCAGCCACACCCCACCCCCACCCCAACATTGTTCAGTTCTCAGCACAATGAATCATTTTCAAGTTGACTCATTGTGAACTGTCTCCCAGCTGTTGGAATGTCTGGCAGACATTTTTGTTTGGGTGAAGAATAACTGGCTGAAACCCAACCTGGATGAGTTTGATATAATGGTCTTTGGCTAAAGAAATATTGAGAGGAACATGTTTATGGCCTCTGAAGCCCCTGTTATTCCTGGAGAAGGACCATCCCCTGTGGCACAGAACTGAAAGTAAGGAATCAATCTGAATTATTTTCTCACCATTGAATGAAAAATTGCCTTAGAAAAAATAGGCATTTCCAAATTATGTTTGTTTTTCTATACTTGATGCTCACGTGATTGAAAATATTAAAGGCAATGACAAGTTATTTTTACTGGTTCCTTTTAAGAGCACTGATTCCAAAGCTGAAACTTTATTATATAACACACATTTCTACTTAAGGATGTGTTTCCAATACTGTCCTAGGTGTGAGTTAACCAGTCATTTCAGCATAATGTTTAGTGACAGAGGCTACTATGTATTTCATACCAAGTCAGGTAACATTGACCAGCCCTCTTTTATTTTTCATTCTTATACAATCTCTACAAGAGGACTTAAGAAACAGAAGGATACCAGTAAGCTCGGTAGTCATTCACATTTTCAGAAAAGTGAACATCTTGGCTTATATTTGGACTTTTCTCTAATGGGACACATCAGACTAATACATTTTCTTGACTATTTCACATTTCCCATCCTTTTTTTTAAAGATTAGTTTTAAAGTGGTGGACATTACCCGTGAATAAAATGGGAGTTTCAAAATTATAAAATTTTACAAACAATTTTTTTCAGCTTATCTAGAGCAAAAATTTTTCTAAGATATTATAGCATGTAAACCAGTGTTCTGACACATCATCCTGTCTGGGACTGAAAGAAATCCTGAATTTCCTTTAAGTGAAACAACTCAAGAAAGCCTGCAAGATATTTACTGATTGTACTTTAAATGATTGTATTTTAAAGCCGTGAAATTCTGGGTATTTTAGAACTTTCGCTCCTTTAAAATCTAACTTTTTAAAGATGCATTGTTTAGCAATATTTTGGGTTCATATCAGGTTGTGTTGGGAAGGATAGAGTAGGCTACTAGTCTAGTGCTAGTTATCTGCCATCTTTTCTTTGCCTTTATTGTTATCCCAGAGCCAAATAGCGGCATCTGGAAAGAGAACAGAAGACCCCAGAGCTAGTCAGTCTGCAGCCTCTTAGCTGGACCCTTCTCTGTTTCTAATATGACATAGAGGACCTCAGCTGTTATGGGGCTGGGACCTGGTCCCAGTTAACAGATGACAATGGGACCTTGCCTTACACATTTTACCGTACTATCTACTGCTCCTGAATCCTGGTGTCCCTCAGATTTTCCAATGGGCAATGAGTAAAGTAATTTAAAAAATAATAGTATAAAAGCATAAAGACAAGAGGAAAAATAATTTATGTTTTCTACCAAAATTAAGGTATCCCCTCAACTCTTTAAATTAAAATAGTATATCTACACGGGCTGGAATTTTCAACTCAGGGCAAGCTTTCGTATTTTTTGGCCTGTGGTACCTTTAACTTTTCAGTCATTTCTCTCTCTATGTTGGCAATCTGTCTCCTCTACAATTTGTCTTTGAGATGGCATAATGGCACTGTATAGATGTTATATTTTTAAATATAACACGAGTGTTTTATTTCCTTGTTTTACAGAATAAAGCAATTATTGCTCGTATTACAAACTTGTCAGATACAGTAGTTCATCTGGAGTCATTTATTGGTTCTGAGAGAGAAACCAACCCATTATATAAGGATTATCATGGTAAGCAGCACCTTTACAATGAGAAGAGCATGTCCTGGTTGCTTCTAGGGTACCTGGAAGCTCTTGTCCAGTCATAATATTTACTGTCAAGTAGCATGAATTTTATTTTATAATATATCTGTTAAATTCTTTTATTCCTGGCCAGTCTTTCATGGCAGCTTGTCACCAAAGTGCATTAACACTGCAGACTATAGTAACTGTTGAAAAGAGTCAAACCCAAGTACTAAGGCATGGCTCAGTCACATGTACATTTTGTTGTCCCAGTCGCCTAAAGTTGCCATGGAATAAGTCATGCTTATTAGCCATGTTTGAAATAAATATATTACTTTTAATAATAACAGCTTCGTATAAAGGCTTATACTTCACAAAGCTTAGCTGTATGGTAAATTAAAAATAAAATTCATACTGTGTTATGTTTTAAAAGTCTTTGTCAATCACATTTTCAGGAAGAGAGCATCCATGATTATATTTGGACTTTTTTCTGTCTTCTCATTTTGTTGTTAATTTGAGTTATGCACAAATTTAAAAATATCACTCCCTAGTATAAACACAGGTCAATTAATCAGACTTTTTAGCTTATCATTTTGAACCTTTTAATAGTATTTTAGTCATTTGGTTAATTTGGGGATTTTTTTAATAAAGGTTCTTACATAGAACTGTTGCAATAGAAAAGGTTAGTAATTATGCATATTTTCGATCTAAACTGAATATAGTTTGATGAATAATAGATTTTTACTTATTTACTTATTCTGTGTAAATATTAATGATTGCTGTTATTATTGTGGAACTACTTTACTTACATAGAAACCTCTAGTATGAATACTGAATAGCTTATTTGAAGCCTGTTACAAGATTGCATAAGATTGTGATTGTAGGACTGTGGCAATTTCTAGAGTCTACCAAAAAAAAAATTATAAGACATTTTACATAATTGTCACTGCTTTGAGAGTCAACATACAATCTTTAAAAAATAAAATAGCACAATCTAACAATTGAGTATTGTTCAAAAGCCTGTAAAAGCTGTGAACAAAAAGCTACATAAAATAATGTGCCTCATGATCATTCACTTGCTTAAGTATGTACATGGTATATACCCAGGTTGACGCTATATATCATTCTTTTAATGTATTATTGTCATTATGATAGAGAGAGAGCTATTAAGAGTGAACTATTTTATTTTTTATTGAGCTATAATTGGCATATAACATTGTATTAGCTTTAGGTGTACAACATAATTATTTGATATGTGATATAGTGAGAAATGGTTACCACTGTAAGTTTACTTAACATTCATCACCAAACAGAGTTACAAATTTTTTTTTCTTGTGATGAGAACTTTTAAGATCTCTCTTAGCAACTTTCAAATAAACAGCACAGTATTATTACATATTGTCACCATGCTGTACATTATATCCCTAAGACTTATAACTGGATAAACTGTTTCTTTAATTTTTTACTATTTCTATCTTCTTTTAAAACAATTCAAGTATTACCTTAAGAAATTACATCTGAGTATCATTTGTAGGCATTATGACATTGTAGATTTAGTAAAATTATATTTTATATTCTAAAATATTTAATTTGATTAAAACATTTCAATGGTTGAAAGGCTGTGATTTCTTGGTGCTGAATTGATAAATTATTCCTCACAGATTAATGGGTGATTCTGATGACCAATAAAATTTCTATTAATAAGAAAGACTTGATGAATCATTCATTCGTTCTATAAACATTCCTGATTTAATAGTTAGCTAAACAAGCATGTGAAGGGTTAAAATGAAAAATGTGCAAATGAAAGTATGCTGTGCTCATTTCTAATATATTCCACTAAATAGTTCTGCATGACATATTTTTAATTTGTATCTAAAAGCTGTCTTAACACCTATTACATTCTTTTAGGTTAAAAAAAATAAGTCAGATATTTCAGATATTTTTGAAGGGCCATTTCTAAAATTAAGTACCTGGAGGTTTACCCTTTTAAGCCAAAATGAATATATATATATGTTGCTAAGCATCCAAGCATACACAAAACTATATACTAGAGAAACAGTTCTAGAAGTAAGATTTATCTAATTTCAGCTCTGGATTTGCTTTCTTTCCCTGTGTTTAGCGATCAGTGTCTTTGGATGGTGATTTTTAAATATGAACTGAGTCAGGCAGAGAGATGCACTGAAGAGTCTTCATGTCTTCTTCTGTGGCAAATGACCCCCAGTTTAGTCAGAAACTGCATTAAGCTGCACAAAAGCCATCCAGTGCCCTTGTCAGAAAAAATTAGCAAGTGTTTCTACTGACAAGAGGCCAAAGCTCACGGTTTACCTAGCACTGTTACAAAGCTTATAGCAGCTACATAAAGGTCTAACACGCCACAGAAATGAGTGTCTTGGGATGGCCTAGGGGTTAACGTTTGATCCTAGAGGGTACTCTAAAATGTAGTTTTCTTCAATGGTTTGTTCAAGTCATTAATAAGGTACAAAATGAAATACTTTTCATTAGTGCTTCACTGGTTATCAGTAACCCATAAGCCTTGTTTTGCTGGCTGCTTACTGGTGCATTTAATAAAATAAAGATCACTCAGTGGTGCCGTGGGCAGCATGCAAGGTGATAGCCATATTTGCTTACTGTAAATACAAGAGAAAATCACACACAAACCGGCTGTAGTTTTGACAAGTATTAAGATCCCTCTTTACATCTGTACTTCTGTACCGAAGTGCAATTAGTTTTCCTCGCACAAGGATTTCTGTTTATCTTATTCTGCTTGATTACTTGAGTATAATCACACCATTTGCTTCATTGCTCCTGGTAGTAAGCTCCAGTTTTAAAGGGGAGGTTGCTTGTGTGTAAATTTAAAAGATTCTGTTCCAAGATTCTTTAATTTATGCATCCAGTGACAGCGTTTTTAATTTTTTCCTTTCAATTTTCTTTCCACGAGGTTTGATTCATATACGGCAGATTCCTCGGCTTAATAATTTGATTTGTGATGTATCAGACGTCAAAGACTTAGCTTTTAAACTAAAAAGGAAGCTATTCACCATTGAGGTAAGAGAGAATTTTTATATTTTACTTCAGTCTTGAGGTAAATAGTATCTCTTTATTTATATATATATATATATATATATATTTTTTTTACTTCATTGAAATTCTTAGATGTTTCATGCTAAATATTTTTAAGTTCTTTTGGTATAACGAGATAATTGTTTAAGACTATCCTATTTTTTTCTTTTAATGGCATATTATTAGAGTATAGCAAAAATGATTTTATTTTAAATGTCTGTTAAAAGTAAACTCCAAACTTACCTGATGAGTATGACTGGCATATCTCCAAGGCTTTCAAAGCCATATTTAATTACATGTTAATGAGCTGTGCTTATTTGTGTATGGAATGTCAAGTCTACCCACAACTGTGTATGACTAAGACAAGAGGATCCTTATCTACATTCTAAAAGCAGGTTTTTTTCACTAGTAGTGAAATCACCTTTCTGCTTTCTGTGCTGAATAAAACAAAGTACTATAATTTACATCAGTGTCTTTAAGTAAATTTTCTACACAACTTAAACTTTTTTTGTGACCTTTGCGCAAGCAATAGTGACAGAAAGTGGTAGTACAAAAGATTTATTTCAACTTAATCTTGCTAAAGAGCAAATGAACATAGCACTATTAAGCAATTAGGGTTGATGTATTTATTAACGAAATAAATGCTCGGAGAGAGATGGCTTTTGGGTGATGTGATAGTTATCAGTATAGTCAGTGCAATTTTTTTTAACAAAGACATAAAACAGCCAAGCAGCCTTGACAAACCATTTTGTTTAATCTCTTTTCAAATGAAAAGCTCTTAAGCAGGCCACTTGTCTTAACTGCTTGAAACCATAAAAAGAGAGAATTGCCACCAATAAATTAGCATATTTTTAACTTCATCACCAAATGATGGTCAATGTGGCTTGGCACAGCTTTGGTGTTTGGGACTTCACCCTTAAGTGACCACTTTGGCCCTTCTTTGACCCTCTGCCCTCTTTAGCTGGCCACTTGATAAGGTAACTTAATGGTTCTCTCTCTCTTTCTCTTTCCCTTCACATTTGCAAGTAACACTAACCTATAAATCATTGTAAGGGCCCTATCCAGTGACAAATTAACGTGCCCTCCTCCTAATTAATGGTCATCAATGTCCTTAATTATCTAATCCTATTGAGAGCAGTTAATAGTTAATCAGGCAGCCAGTTCTTCAAGCAGGTCATCTCTGCAGGAGTGTTAGAAGTTTCTCATCTAGGGATGCTCCCTTCAAAAGCCACTTAAAGCCAAAGGAATGAGAGTGTAGAAATACTGAGTCTTGAGCTAATTTGCTTTAGTTCTCAAGAGAAACCATTGAAATGGTACCCAACACTGTAATTGTTCAAACACTGTTTCAGTTTTTCTGACGGAATATTGAGAAATTTACCATAATATATATAGTTATAAATGTAAATGTAAAGTTATAGTTGTAGTGTCACAAGGAAAGTATGCCTCATTATTTTCTATTGTATTTTTAATAAAAGATGTAAGTTTTTCTTCTCCATGTAGCACATTTCTCCTAAGATGAGTATTCTGATATCCAGGTCTAAGATATCATATCTATCACCATACGAACTAAGCAAGGAGATTCCCTAGTGAAAAAAATATTGCACCCAGGGAAGAAGTCTCTTAGTAGTGTGAATTATGTTTACACATTCTCATTCTCTCTCTCTCTCTCTCTCTCTCTCTCTCTCAAACACACACACACACACACACACACACACACACACACTGAGTCTTATTTTGGGGGTAAGGGGGGGAATAAAGGACTTACACATGTCAAGTGGAACCTCTCCTTTGAATAATTTTAGGTTCTAATAGTGACTATATTTCACCATTGGAACTGACGAAAGATCATTTATTAACCATATAGGTTTCTGTTCCATTTCCTCCCTTCTCTTCCCACTATTCTAAACTAAAGGAACCATTATCGTTGGTCACCCTGTGGTTTGGAAGCTATATTTGCAAACAAAAGACAAATAGATGGTTAGGTTTTTCTTTAAGTTAATATTAAATGCAGTCAATCAAATCCTTTACTTTTTTGGCTTATAACTTATCAGTAAGTTTCTATTTATTTAGAAATATAGGTAAACATTCTAAATAATTTATACCATAAAATTCAACTTGGTAAATAAATAAAACTGAAAACAAATTCAACTTGGTGATTAAAATATAAATTAAAGACTCAAACAAATCTAACAGAAGTACATGTAGGTATAATTATAACAGGATAAAAATAATGTGATTCACATAAGATTAAATGCTTAAATATAGCATTGTACATTATAAAATGCATATCCAAACAGATAGCAAGTCTTTGGTGATATATTACAAGAACTGGAAACAAGACAACTTCTTTATTGAGGGAAATATTATCTACCAAGTGGCAATGTTTTAATATGTACAACAAATAATTTTTGAAACTGCTCTGATATTAAAAAAATAAAATATACGCTGTACTAGTCTGTAAAGTCTGAGTCTATACTATGCCAGGCATTGAATCTGTGTCTTACTTTCAGAAGGGAAAGGTAGTTTAGCAGATAAAGCAGAAAGAACTTTTCTGATTCCATACAAGTAGATTTGTTACATGTTGAAATTTCCTGTCAGCCACATGGTATCAAAAGGCAGCATGGGTGGGAACAAGGGCCAAAAGAAATAAGCAAACACCCTCATCTCTATTTTTCTGGTAACGTTTCCTTGATTTATTAAATCATCGCCCTTTTTATGTATGAAAACTGAATATATTTTTTACTAATAGCTACCAAAAGTTTCTAACAAGTAGAGCAACTTTAACCAGACGTCTCTAATTTCTTTGAGTGATTTGGAGAAGACAAAAAAGTATTTCTTCCTTCTTGGGGTGTGTATTGGTATTGTCCAGATGCAAGTGGAAGCATTTACATAGTCGCAGTAAATTTTTACTAATTCTTAGTATTCTAAAAATTAGCTCCTCTACAAAATCCATAGCAGAATTATATCTACAATAATGACATTAAAATCCTGGCATGCATTCTGGATAACTAAAAGAGAAAATTTTAAATTGATTCAATATGGCTTCAAGTTAAAAGAAGTAGCTTTCCAATTCTTTGCAAATTGATAATCCTTGTAAACTGTACATGGTAACTCTCTAGCCTATTTGATTATTCATGATATACTACCTATTCCTTCACCTTACCATCTAACCTCCATTCGATCATAGTAGCCACTCATTAAACCTTTATTGTGCACCAGGCACTGTACTGGTTTGTTTATTGTTTCTATATAATGATTAAATATTTTATAACAAAGATAGCTAATTGTGATAATAAACTAAGATATGATAATAATATACAGAAACTATGTCTTTCTCATCTTTGTATCTATCCCAGAACTAAGAGCAGTCATACACTTAGTAGATTAAAAATCTTTGCTGAAATATATGTAATAGAGATAAATTATGGAGTTTTAAAAGTAGTCCAAATAATAGTTATAAGTATTGTATAAGCTCCACTGGTCAAGTGATCTATTCACAGTGAATTTCTGAAAGATGTATACCTTGGGCACGTAGCTTCATTTCCAAGCTGAAATAACTACTTAGACTTGCATTTTCTTTTTCAATTTCTGTAATTTTTGCTTCTCTAATGTTGAGATTATAATTAACCAGCTTTTTTTTTTTTAAGATTTTTATATGAGGAAGGGGAACAAGACTTTATTGGGGAACAGTGTGTACTTCCAGGACTTTTTTCCAAGTTAAGTTGTTGTCCTTTCAATCTTATTTGTTGAGGGTGCCATTCAGCTTCAAGTTGTCCTTTCAGTCTTGGTGTGGAGGGCGCAGCTCAGCTCCAGGTCCAGTTGCTGTTGCTAGTTGCAGGGGGCACAGCCCACCATCTCTTGGGGGAGTCGAACCGGCATCCTTGTGGTTGAGAGCCCACTGGCCCATGTGGGAATCGAACCGGCAGCCTTCGGAGTTAGGAGCATGGAGCTCTAACCACCTGAGCCACCAGGCCGGCCCACAGCTTTTTCTTTATATTAGTAATTGTGATGTAATTATAATACATACTAAAGATTTGGTAGGACTTGAAATATCACTGCATTTAATTGGATGACATCATAAGAGCAGCAAATTACTTGAATTTAATATTATTTTGCTATTTTAATTTTGTATTGTTCAGCTTGATCATATTTTAATGCATTCTAGTAATCAAATTTTCTAATATAAATGATGATAGCATATTATTACATTAGTTACAACCTCTGTTAAGATTAAAGCAGGGTTTCTGCTTTAGTAATGGGACAGTTTTCCAGATCTAGGATTCACTGTTTCTATATTCAAGTCAGAAAGTATGGTTACTGGATTACACTGAAATATACAAAAGACATACACCTTTCACTACAGATTTTCAATATAAGGATAAATAATACTTATGTAGGCTTTAACTGGTCCAAAAATAGTAATTGTAAGTAGTGTATCTATGTGGGTCTTGTATACTAAATAAATATTGAGAGTTCAGAAAATCAAAGTAAATCAAGTTTACTTAATGGGCAAAGTTATACTTTGCCCATTATTCAGAATATAGGACCTTGGTACCTCTCTAATCACCAAGAACTTTTTCTCAGAGAATAATAGATAAACTAGTATTTATTAAGTAACTATTATTTTTGACCCACTTACTTAGTAGATTCATCCTTAAGTAGTACAATCAGAGTAGTATATGCCATTAGTATAAATTAGCTTTATAATAATACTATAATATACTTGATATGACACAGTAGAAGTATTTGAAATTTTTACGCGTTGGAAAAGCTTAAATTCTTAAAAACTACAAGGGTGTTAGTCACTGACGGTGTGGGACCATCTAGTGTGTTGCATATTTTTGATCCTAGGTTTCCTTACTTCCCTACATTTTTTGTCAACAGCCTTTCCAGTTTTAAATGGGATGTAGAAAAAAAACTATATATTTGCTATCTCTAGAGGTATAGAGGAGGGATAGTTAACTTACTGTCAATTCACAATTATGTCACTAAAATAAAATAATGGGCACATAAATGTCTTGCTCAGGATCATTATTAAGTTGTAGCATCATGGACCATATAGCCCAATATACCTTTTCCAGTAATGGTGCCCTCCACAAATACTGGTTGGTGTTTCAATTCCCAGATATGCTGTAATAGCAAAAGAAAATCAAAGTAGAACATAGTCATCTATATATGGATGAAACCATAGGTCAAAAGTAAACCTAAATTAATATTCTTCAACATTGGAAATGTCATTTTCTATGTGTTTATATTTAATGTATTCATTATATTACTATCCCCTTATTTATACTTTAATTCCGAGGTGATATAGACCTACAGTAATGTCATATAGGTTGCACAGAATCTCCAGAAGTTGGTTTAATACTATGCTCTATAATGTTTCACATGTCATAGTGAGCTTGTCAAAAGTGCATAGCACCTTAAGGGAACACAGTTTTGAGACTGTCTAATCCTATTTCTTCCCACTTTGGAATCTTAATTGGAAGAGATAAGGGGAAAAAAACATCATTTAACTAAATTATTGTCTTGAATCTGTAGCAAAAGGTATAATCCGCAATTGGGCCAATTAGTGAACCCCATAGTTAGCTATGCTGCAGCGAACAATTTGATTAGATCTGACACCATCCTAGTTCCCACTGTTGTTTTGCCAGGTATGATGGTCAGACTTCAAAGAGCTTGAGGCATCAGCAGGGCAAGGTTTGGAAGCCAGCTTAGGTCCGGTTGTTAATCTCTCTGCTAAAACCACAGCAGCTCTCATACAAAACAAGCTTACACGGCACAATCATGCGGTATTAAAGTTAGGGTCGAGTCATGCCAATTTGCCTTTGATTTTTTGATGATTGACCAAAGATGGCTACATGACTAGACATATGCTAAAAGTACACTGATTAGATAAGTTCCCAAAATATTTGAAGTACTTTTTCAACTTCCTATATAAATGTTGTGAAAGCTTATTCCCCTTGATCAAACTTCCAAAGTAATAATACTGTATCAGGGGACAAATGAGTGTCTTGCTGGAAGCCTGAATCCCAAACTTTTCACTTACCACTTCATAAAAATTTGTCTTTACGTTAATAATTCCTAAAGGAGAATGTAAAAGGAAATTGTTCCTAAGTGGTAAGCTTTTTAAAAATCTATTAAGCGCGTTGAAAGGAAAAAAACATTTTTCCCTGAGTTATTTATGTTCGCGGACAATTTTTCTGAAATTTCTTTATAATTATTTTCCACTTAAATGTTGAGTTAAGTGCCCTTCCAAGATGTGATTGCATAAGTGTTCTTTACTCTGCGTTCTGATTTGTTGGAATATTGCAGTAATAGTGACATGTTTCCATTCTGAGAAAAGCCTACGGCTGCTGTGGTATTATTCCGAATGATTGAAGCTGCCATCTTGCTGACTTTCCCTTAGGCAGCCTAAGGCCTGTTTGCTTTTGTGTTCATTTCACATGCTTCCTGTGAATTTGGCTGGCAGAACATCATTGCTTCATTTGGCAAGGAAAAGTAAATTCATGATTGGCTGTTACATACCTTAAAGTTTCTGTATGGTCACCAACACCTAAGATAATTAAACTTATCATTCGTCACCTCAAATGAATCCTATTTCTTTGAGAAATATTTTTAAATATCTTATGACATTTCGGCTGTGAATAGTTTTTATATAAAAGTGTTCATTTTATAAATTGAACTTAGTGGCTAATATTTCACATCGCACTAATTTTTATACTACATTTTACTTGGGAAATTTAAGGAAAGCGTATATTTGGATAGTGAGACAGTTGCACATAGCAAAGGTCAAATATTTAGAATCTTTCAAAATAGTCTTCAGTCTATGAGTCATTCATAAAGATCGTGTGATACCTGTAATGCAGTAATCTCACCTTTGAGACCAGGATGATACAGATTCATCATCATCTAAGAATACAAAGAGAAAAAGGTCTCTTCTCCTTCTAAAATTTTGCAGATACAAACATTTCTGTATGTACTATGGTGTATGTAGCTGCAGGAAAATTAAAATAGTCAAAACATTTTTTTAAAGCCTTTGTAGAACTGCTATAGCAAAATTTGTCCAGTTTACATGATACTCCCTGAAACTTCCTTCCACATGTATTATTTATGGTACTTACGGAAGATAGAAAAAAGAAAACAAAAAATGATGACAAATCTTGGCCATCTCATTTCATCAGCTAGAAGGTGAGACCCTGTATTATACTAATATATTCTCCAAGGTGCCCGAAAGAGGAATAAATATAACATAGAGCTTAGTAAATATGGCATCCATACTTGAATATGTAATATATATGTGATTGATACGGGTAGTTTTGGGGATACGTTTGTACCTAAAACATCCATACTTCTTCCTCAAATGTCTTTGCACAGCAGATATCCAGAATGTTCATCTTGTGATCCTTTCATGGCTTTTTCTTGTCACTGGATTGTAGGTTAAATATCTCAATTTCGTTCTTAAAGACATCTTCCCTGACTAGTCCATCTGAAGTATTCACTCTGTTACCTGCTATCATGTACTCAATTTTAATTCTCAGTGTAACACATATGTATTACTACAGTTGTTTATCAGTTAACTTGTTTGTTTATTTTCCCAGCTTCACTCATCCTTACCTGTTGTAGCCTTCATGAGAGTAAGAACATAATCTGTCTTGTTCGCAGCTAAATCCTGAGCACATATAGTAGGTCTTCCGTAAATATTTGTTAAGTTATATTAAAATACTATATTTAAAGTAACTCATGTCTAACAGAAAGGTATTTAAAAACATATATTGGGCATCTCATTTGTTTTAGGCATCATGTTGGATGCTCTCACATACATTGTCATATTGAATTCTTATTTGATCCTCACAGAAACCCTTGCCATAGCCATTATTACACACATTTTAATGTAAGGAAATATAAGAGTTATATAACCCTCCCAAAGTCATAGAACTGTGGTTAGAGCCAGGATTAAATGCAGATCTGACTCTATGTGCAGAATTACACTGGAAAGTTAACACGTTCAAGAGTTCTGTTAATCATTAGGAAAAAAATAAGTTTTTTGAGTGTTTAACAGGGATCTGGGACTATTGCAAGTGTTTTATAGCCATTACCTCATAGATTTCATAACTACTGTATACCATTTTTATTTACATTTTACGAAGGAGGAAACTTGAGGTTCACAGAAATCAAATAACTAACCCAAAGTCAGATTTACTGACAGAAGTGATACTTAAACTCAAGTCTATTTTATTCCAAAACCTGTGCTCTTTAACCATTAACTACTCACCACGCCCCAAGATGCATTGCCATCTCACCTCCACTACATAAGCCAGAAGGCCTGATGGATAAAAAAACAAACCTCAAAAAATATGTGTGTATATATGTATGTATACACACATATATACGTGTATACATATATATGTATGCGTATACATACATACACATACTTATACATAATCATTTAACATTCAAGTTAAAAAGTCTTCTGTTCCTAGCAAGCATTTCTACACTATTTTTATAAAATACATTATAAAATTCAAATTGGATTAATCATAGCTTCTCCCTTATGTAACATTTTGCTGTTTTATTTATATGTGTATGCATATATGCATATATATATACATGTATCTATACATAGATACATGTATACACACACACACACACACACACATATATGAATGTTAGGGTGGCAAGATTGTTGTTTCCTTATATTTTTACGTATTGTTAGTATGTGATAGATATTTTTATATAAAAAAAATTAATTTGCTAAACCATTCCCTGAAACACTGACAGATTTACTGACAGAAGTGATACTTGTCATATTGAATTCTGTAGGATTTCTGGATCTTTGCTAAATAAGGCAGGGAAAGTATTCTATACAAAAAAATGTAGTTTCGTTGTTCTAATCATTATTTTGATATGGTTCAAAAGTATCCCAAATTTAATTATACTATATTATTATTGTATTCATATAAGTTCTACATTCAGGTATTTCTGTAAATATTTACTCATAGATAGTTACTATGTTTCTCTATTATATTTTTCTAAATAATTTTACATATATCATCTTTGGAGCATCAAAAATTATCTTGTGAGATAATTAAGGTGTATACACCTTATAAGAGTCTACCAAATTCAATTTTTTAAATTTCTAATTTTGCCTCCCATTTTATAATAGCTAGTTCTAATTAAGGTTTGATCCATTCATATTAAAACCTGTTTTTCTTGTTGCAAATGTTTTATTTATTGGAAGTTCTTTGAATACTGTCTGTAAGCAAAATTAAGCAGTAAATCTTATGGTTGCAAAATGTTTCCCTCTTTTATTGATTAATATTGCTAAAAGAGTTTTTGACAGTTTAGTAATAAGAAGAAATTCTTTTCCTCATTAAGAAAACATGAGACTAAATATAAATTGTTAGTTTTTAAAAGGTAGGATTTGGGGATTCTA
Source organism: Rhinolophus ferrumequinum (assembly GCF_004115265.2). Classification (NCBI taxonomy): domain Eukaryota; kingdom Metazoa; phylum Chordata; class Mammalia; order Chiroptera; family Rhinolophidae; genus Rhinolophus; species Rhinolophus ferrumequinum. The sequence continues at coordinate 25,680,290 of NC_046294.1, read as the reverse complement.
ATAAATAATTAAGAGAAACTGGAGTATAATGGAAATACCTTTATCCATAAAACTAGTAAAGCAGTTCTCTTATTTAAGCAGAAGTTAAACTTTTGTCTAAGTTATTACTGTCATAACTCCATGCCACAGTGGACATTTCATAGAGTAGCCAGTTCAGGTTCTTTGTATCTGGTATAGTGAAGTTCACTGAACTGTTTTGTCAGGTGCTGTCAAGTCAGCCCACCATTGTTGTAAAAAATCAAACTAAATCATTTTGACATGAGCCTTTCAGAAATAAAACACCCAATATGAATGGTTTAATGAAATTGAATATTTGGTTTCAGTATTTTGTAAGACTGTCTAAATATATTGCACTCATTCAGAAATTTCTGAGTTAATCAGTTGAAATATCTCACCCTATATATATATATATGAGTACTTCACTGAAAATTCGTTTTAAATATCATTACTTACCATAAATAACATGTAGAATGTATTTGGGTATTTGAGTATGTTTTGTTAGGTATATGCGTTCTTCACTAAACATTTCAAAGTAGTAGAAATTCCAACTATATAGTTATTTTGTAAAAAGAGAACTGTCTTTTACTAAAATTAAAATTTTCTGTTATGAAATGAACTAGTATCAAGTTTAAAATAACTATTTTTGTTTCCAAAGACTATTATTAAAAACAAAGTTGTATTTGATTAGACTTTAAAAACTTAATGAACTTTTATGCATGTTCTAAATATTTAATTCTTATATGATTGGAAAAACAGTTTATCTTTCTGACCAATAGTTATTTAAAAGGTATTATTATTACAGTGTAAACTTAGTTGAATGCCGCAAACTGTATTTACATATTTTGATATGGGGGGATTGATAGTTCCTATCAATAACCTAAGAAACATTTTACCAACTTAGACTGTAGTAATGGTATAGCACTGAAAAACCTTGTAACAGAAAGCCTCTTGTGCAATTAAAGGTCCCTTGTACATATTGTAATAGGCTTTTCATTTACAAGATCTTTGTTAAGGGTCAGTGCAATAGCATGAAATGGGTTGCCTTTGTTGAGCCTGTAAATAAACGGGTCAACTCCTCTTGTACTCAACAGGCAAAGAGAAAAGCTAACATAATACTGGCTCGTTGATATTTTTACAAATTGGTAAAATGTTGAGCAAAACCAAGCCCACCAGTGCTATATGCTTGACATAAAGAATTGTAGAAAATTATTAGACTATATAACTACAATTTCTAAGGAAAATTGTTTACACACACGTATTTGTTTGTTTAAATATATGGTCACATCCAGCTACAGAAAAACACTGCACAGTGATAGTGTTCAAATGCCCTTTATCATGAACTAGCGTGTTTCAAAATGGCTGAGATGTATATACTCCATTTTTTCTGTATTGAAGTTCAAAACTTGTCAGGAATAGGTATGAAAATGGAATCAAACTAGATAGGAAGTTATTTTGATTATCTTTCATAGCCTTTCCAATGCTCTTAGAGGAAAAATAATGTGGTACAGAAAAAGTATTAGTAATGAATTCAGTCACCTGATTTTTCAATAAATTAAGACTTTAGGATAAAAATAAAACTAGTAATGAAAAGTAAATATTTTCTACCTTATAATAATTTTAATACACTCAGATTTTACATGTTATATATATTTATGAGGCATAAGTCATTTTATATTCTCAAAATAAAATCAAATTAGTAGAAATACATTAATGAAATAAATTTATCCAGCACTTTCTAGATTCATCTCCCCAAATTTTGCCATTCAGACACAACTACAGACCTCTAATTTTCTGTTTGGTTGCTAAGTACTATCAAAAATGAAAAAAAATTGATTGTAGTCAATTCCAATCCAAACTTTCTTGGTCAAACAAAAACAATTTAACAATGAGTTTAAGTCAAGAATCAAATAAATAATGATATATCACCCTTTAAAAACCCATAGAATTGATTGGTCTATAAAAATACTAAGACCAATCATTAAGGCCAATCATGATGTAGGTAGTCAAGAAAAACCCTGATCCAAATAATTTCTGCTTTTTATTTAGCTCTTGAATATCCACTCTGCAATGTTTTGTTTGTTTTTGCTGCTATCCTTAGCACAGTAAAAACATCATGCTTCTTAAGCCTCTTTTATAAAGTATGGAAATGAAGCTTTGGAAAAATGTGGTTCATTTAGGGGCATAAATGTTTTATATTTTATGTCTGTTTTACTCCGCACTATATACCATTTCCTACTCCAGTGCCTGATCATGTAAGTGCTCAAAAAATATTGAATGAATGAACGAATGAACATCCTCTTGTCAGTGCTCAAAACATTAGAGAGCATGACCATAAAAATCTTACTGTTTCAGACTATACAGAATAGTCTGATAATGGTAATACACTTTCCATAAATAGTTAATATACTTCCAAGGTTTTGCATAAGTAAAGTAACCTTCAAACAATATTGGCTAATAATAAAATGATTCATTATTGCCGAAATAAAGTTGAACTGTACTTCTCAAAAATACCAGATAGGAAATGAGGAAAGATAATTTTTAGATTAAAAAAAAGTGATTAGTATTCTATTTGAATCAGTGGTTTCCCTTCTGTCATTTTATTGCCAGTTGAAAATTATTTCAAATGTTTCATCTTAAAAGATTTTATAATAGGTTTTCCAAATTTGTAGAAGTCCCCCAAAGCTAACAGGAACCAATCCTGATTCCTGGGTTTAAAGTATCTACACTTTTCCTTTGACCCAGTAATTGTCTGTTGATATGTCTGGTCTTCTCTGGCCAGTGGAGCTGATTTTATTGCCTATATGTTTTCCTGGCTTTTAACAGGCAAATATACAAGATGCATGAAACTTATGGGTTAGTGATGAAATAATTATGTACAATGAAATTTGAATACAACATTTTGAATACAGTTCAGATTTAAATGCACATTAGCAGGAAAGCAACCAATATCACTTCCATAATAACAGAATCTAGAACTGTTGTCATCGAAGGATCATCCCGTTGACCTCTCTGTGCACGTGGAGCTGACGAGTCCCAATCGAGTTCTTTAGTTTGGCTTTTTAAGACTTTCCTCCTGGGAGACCATTCTAGTCCAGATAGAAATTTAAGGACAATTACATTTGGAAGCAAAGTTTTACAGTGCATAATTTATAACTGAATTTCATTCTTTTATATCCTGTTGACTTAATGTGTAATTCAGTCAAGGAACAGAAAGAGTACACGTCAAGATATTTTGCAAATATCTACTCTTTGTGGTGCCATATGGGCCATTTCTTTGTTTTAGCGTACAATTACTATAACATTCCTGTCACTTTATTGGAAAGGTTCTTATGCTTTGGTCTTTGTAAATTAAGTAAGTAAAAGACAATATTAAATCAACTATGCCCCTGCTTTAAAGCATGAGGTTACTAGCTAACTATGGCCTGTGGGACAGATCCAGCCCCACTATTTTTTTTTAAATAAACTTTTTTGAAACCCACCCAGCTGTGTTCATTTATATATTATCTATGGCTGCTTTTATCTCTAAATTGAGATCTTATGGCACGCAAGGTCAAAAATATCAACTATATGGTCATTTACAGAGAAAGTTTGCTGTAAAGAACTACTTTAAAAGCCTGTATACTTTAAAGAAAAATCACTGAGAAAATTGTCAATTAGAGGATATGATTTGTAGTCTTAAAATTCAGCTTTATTTGACTAATAATGAATTCACACAACCATTTTATGTATAGTTTGCACTTTTAGAATTAATGCAGATGTGTCTCTGGGAAAATACTTGGATTCTTAAAAGGTTAAAATCAGAAAGGGGCTTCAAGTGCTTCAAAGCCAGCTTCGTATTGTATGCACTTATTTTTCCACCCAGCCTCTGTGTCATCATGTGGAACCCACTTTCTTAGGGGTACCCCATTTCAATCTCTACTAACTTTCTACAGTTGCTAGAAAATTATTTCAGATGTTTAAAGCGACTTCCCACAGAATTATTAGTACCAATTCTGCTTTCTGAAGCCACACACAAATTGTTGTTTTCTATATAATATCACTGGATTCATAATAAATACCTAATATATGAGGAACAATTATCATTTATATGTATATATAATTTTGGTTTTCTTAGATTTATATTTCTTTTATAAAACATTAACCATTTAACGGTATTTATTGTACATTTAACTTAGACTCTTAAGCATGAAGCTCATAAAATTTTTACAACATCCTTTAAAGGAATCGTTTTTCTTTTTTTATAAAATAAAGTATGAATTAGAAATATTAAAGTAATAGTCTTGAATTCTGAAGTAAAAAGGCTTTATGAATTACAGGTTTGTACATCTATATATCAAAATTAAGTATTTTTTTTGTAGCATGTTTGAACTCACAAATGAGCTTCAGATGTTTAAAAGTAATAAAATCAACATTAAATGTGATTTTTCAAGTTTATTATTATAATCTAATTAAGATTATTTTACACACTGTAAATTAATCAAAATCTAGCATTAAACTTTTGATGACTAAAGAATAAGAGTCATAAGAATGTATTTCTAGCAAATATTGATTTTAGCAGCAGAATTATACAAAAAATTATCTATTTGTTATGCATACTACGTAGTGTATGTAATTAATAGTCAAATTAAAATAGTAAGTTTAAGTGGACACTATGGATCAAGAAGTCTTGCTAATTTTTTCATTTTATTTTTTAAAAACTAGGAATTTCTTAAGCAAGGAAATGAGATCATATTGAACATTAAAACATGAATATATTATTAAAATTAATTGGGGGCTGGTAAGATTATTTTTAAGCCATAAGAGACTTGAGTTGGAATCTTTTGGCATTTTAGTTAGGAAATTTAAACATGTGAGGACAGTTTTACTCAAAATCGCTTTTATTTAAGTTAATGCATATTATTATTTTTTAAATAATCATATAAAGATTAGTGTCCTTGGCATTTGAAAATTGTTTTAAAATTAGAAAAATACAAAACTCCATTTTAGAGGTGTTTATAATGTAGAATGGAAGATTGCATGAAACCGTACAAAAAGGACTCAACTTAATGTTTTCAGCCTAATAAAAATGTTGTAAAAATACTTGTAAGCTTGAAAATCACACTAGCTATTCTTGTTTCAAATTCTGTTTAATATATTGTTCTGTATGATTTTATAATAAACAGATTACTCCTTGAACAGGAATTAAGAATAAAGCTGCCAGGAAGGGGTTTTGTTGTCACAGTAGTTCCCGCCTCATGTTTTGTAAGAGATTTCATGGTCCCATTGTAAAGAGTAGATGATTTAAAACGTGTTCCCAAGATAAACTTTCCCATTGTCATTAATGAGGATGGATAATACTGAGTGACAAGTGCATTAGGAATGACACAGAAAGAGCTGTTAGATTTGTCAGAGTATATCACTTCAGGCAGTGACACTTGAGGACATTCTTTTTGTGGATACTTGGGGAGGGGAGGAGGCTCTGATTTAAAGATACCAAAGTTTGTGTTTGTTAATAGAATAATATATTTTACATTTTATAAATACATATTTTCCACTGTTAGAAAATATTTAGAAGGTTATTTGGATTAAGTTCTTCCACATTTTAATTTTCTTCTATTCTTCTGATTTCTTCCTTAGAAAGTCATCAAACTGTGTAACATTTAAATGTTAAAATATTTAAACAAAACTAATTTTTCTCTTTGAAAAAAGTCTTGATTTTTGGAATATCCAACTGAAGGAAAGATATTTAAAAATACATAGATTTCTAAGAACTATGTTGCTGTCTTATTCCTAGATATGAGGCAATTCTTCTGTATCACCTTGAGAATAAATAACTTGAAGTAAGATAATACTTGTAATTTATATTGTCTTTGTAAAAATACGTTGCTTTAGAGAAACACATTTTAAATATTAATCAATGACCGATTAATAATGAATGGCTTTTCTGGTATTTAAAGTATTTCCAAACTGTAGTATGCCTCTCAATTTCGATTTTGAACATACAATTGGTCACTTTTTCGCCTTGCTTCATCTTTCATGCTGCCAACCAAATTTTGTCTCTGTATACCTTTTTGACACTAATAATAACTGAGTCTGTGTTCATTTGAGTTCAAGATTTCCCAAGTGGCAGTTTGGAGCTAGGATAAACTATCTATCATGATTGCATACCACTAATCTGTCTCAACCCAACCACTCTATGACTGAAATTATATTTGACAGTTCACCTCTTCTTGATGAGCCTGAGGTGAACATAGCTACAGACCATCCCTGGGAGGACATGGCAACTACTCCATATGCTAGGGAGGGTCCTTTTATTTGTGAAATGAGACTTAAACTATGCCTGTAGCAGAAGGGAGATGTTTCGTTTCTCTCTTTCTCATCTCATCTCATCTCATCTCATCTCATTTTCATTAAGATTACTTTTATACTACAAAACTTTTTTTATCCAAAACTGTTTGGTAAACATTTTCTTCCATTATAGGTTAGTTTCACCATGTAGTTAAAAACCATAAAGTCATTTAAAAAAAATATTTACGCTTTCTAAAATAATCTCTTATTTAAATACCACAATTGCCAAATATCAAAGATTTCCTGTTAGTATGTTTACTTTTACCAGAATTTACCAGTTCTTGAAACAGCTCAGTAAATTTTTATATTAAAACAATGTTTCTAAGAAGAGTTTACTTCTCATTTGAACATAAAAATGTTTTCAAAATAAGTTTCAAATTCTTTATTTAAAATTTTTTGAAGTAGATTTGAAGAAAACAATAAATTGAACAGTGTAGAAGATAAGATTTTAATTTTTTTGATAAAGATACTTAATTGTTATTTCTTATATAAATTTAATTGTCATTTTTACTATTACTAGAGTCTAGAGAAAAATGGCTACCTAAGAAAAGAAACTTATTAACTGCCTTATGTCCATTTTGTAAAAATACCTTTCCTTTGACGTCAGAAATTATCAAACATTTGAGATGATGGACAAGGAGCTGTTAAAGCGCTTATTATTCATACCCTGGACAAAAAGAAATCTGAAGTAATTTTCAAGGATATATATGGAGGATTTAATAGTAAGGCTACTTTTAACAACCAGCATGGAGGACCACATAAACAGATTTAATTTGGAAAAGGAATGTTGAGGTTATTTAAACAAAGGCATTTGGATATTTAAATGGTTTTTCAAAGAACACACATATAGAAATTTGTTATAAAATGGAATCTATTTTAGTCTGTCTTGGCTTGTTGAAATGAGATTCCACCTAAAGTTGTTCAGATGGCCTAAAAAGTTTTGCCCGTATACTTCTGTTCATGACAGCAAGCAATTAATAAGTTTACTCCTAATTGTCCTTTACTTTAAAGTTTATTGTTCCCTGGAATGATTCCTTTTAGTAAGGGCAGTATTTTCTCTAACCTTATGAATCAGTAGTATAATCACTACTGCATTCTGCGCAAAGCTTTCCTAAAGCACCTGTCTAATAACCATCAACTTTATTTTGGAAATTTATATAAACTAATTTCCTAGTCAGTAAATTAGTAAACTGTTTATATAGATTCTTTATTCCAAAAGAAATTAAATGAAAAAGTCTTACTTATACACTGACTCTAATGGTAGGCAACTTAATTTTGTGCTAAATTTTAACTTTGGCAGTAAAATCTGTGATCCATTTATCTTACTATACCCAGTTACTCCTCCCATCTAATTATAAGATCTTTAAATGTACTTTTTAATCATATGATGCATCTGCATGTTTTTAAAATAAAATTGCTTCCATTTTTTCCCCCACAAGTATCTATTTTCTAATCAGAAGAGTTGATATTATATTGCTTTACAGTAAATATTCAAAAAATTTTAAATGGTAATTATTGAATAATTATGATCTGAAAAAGTAATTGCTTCATTTGGAAAGCATAATTTGTTTATTTTAAATTTAGAAAACCACAGATTAAAATGATGTTTTATATAATATTTTAATAATTAAAAAAATATTTTTTTGTTTTGAGTTTTAATATAATCTGTTTTCAACACTTAATATGCCTAAGCATGGTACACCATGAATCCAATAAAAAATATGACAATAAAATCAAATAAAATGGTAATGGCTTTTAGTAAATAAGTTACATAAAATTATCCTGGAAAATACCTTAATACCATAACATAAGGCAAAAATTACTGTACTCTTCAGACTATTTTTAATAAAATGATTGGCATGATTCAAGTCACTTATTTGTATCAAAAAGGAATAATTCTTTCCCACTAAAACAATATCCTCATCTTTGCATTTGAAATTGGGATGAAATTCCCTTTGGGGGTGTGTGTGTGTGTGTGTGTGTGTGTGTGTGTGTGTGTGTGTGTGTGTGTGTGTGTGTGTGTGTGTAAGAGTCCCATAGGAAAAAAATGTAAGAAATTCTGTCAGATTTTTAATACCCTGACCTGGATGAAACATTTTCATATTTCAAAATAATATATATACTGGGACAATTAAAATTTCAAGGACTAGTTATGTGAGAGCCAGATCAGCCATAGATTTTTATTAATTCATTCTGTAAATATTTATGAAGGTACTTTTAGGTGAATTTTTAATCCAGTCCAATGTATTTTATTAAAATGATGTCCTTAAGATCTGGCCTCTGCTGGAAAGGAATGGGTTCTTGCCATCTGCAACGGCATAGATGGACTGGAGGATATAATGTTGAGTGGAGTATGTCAGGCCGTGAAAGACAGATGCAATGCGATTTTTCTTTTATGTGGAATCTAAAGAACAAAATAAAAAAACAAACAAAACAGAAACAGACTCATAGATACAGAGAACATTTTGATGGTTGCAGATGGGTGGGGGGTTCAGGTGATGGGTGAAAAGGGGGAAGGGATTAAGAAATATAAATTGGTTGTTACACATTAGTCATGGGGATGTAGGGTATAGCATACGGATAATAGTCAGCAACATTGTAATAACTATGTATGGTGTCAAATGGGTACTAGATTTACTGGGATGATAGTTAGGAGAGGGGTTGGGAAGAAGGGTGAACAAGGTGAAGGCATTAAGTACAGATTGGTAGTTAAAAAATAACCATGGGTATGTAAACTAAAGCATAGGAAATATAATCAAAACATGGTGATAACTATGTATAGAGCCAGGTGGGTACTAGACTAGTGAGGGGGATCACTTCTTAAATTATATAAATATCTAACCATATGCTGTACACCTTAAATTAATATAAAATAATATTGAATGTTAGCTGTAACTGAAAAATTAAAAAAGCAGGAGGAAGGTGAAGGGGAACAGGAGTTCCACATTTCCAGGTATAAAACAAGTCATGGAGATGTAACATACAGCATGGGGAATATAGAAAATAATATTGTGACAGCATAGGACAGTGTCACGTCGTTGCTGGATTTATGGTGATCAGTTCTTTAGGTATATAAATGTTGAATAACTATATTGTGTACCCCTGAAACTAATATAATATTGAATGTTAACTATATTTTTAATAAAAATCTTTTTAGAATTAAAAAAAAAGATCTGTCCTCTGGCTGCCTCTCCAGCCTCATCTCTTGCCAGAACTCCAAGCTGCATCCTGACTCACGTGCAGTCCCTACAATGACCCATTCTGTTACTTCCATGTCTTTGGTAAAGGCCAAAAATATCCTCCCCTTTCCTGAAAGAAATGTTCTTGTCAGGTTGATCTCATTTTTCCTTTAGTTCTCAGCATAGATGTCACTTCCTCTAAAATACTTTTCCTGATGCTTTAAGACCAGATTAGGTATTCTATCTCTGTACTCCAAGAGTACCTTGTAATTATCTTTATTATAGCGCTTACAACATCATTTTAATTCCCTGTTTCCTTTATGTTTCTCTATCGCTTTACCATACCATAAACTGGTGGCAGAAACTGTGTTCTGTTCTCATTCACTAATGCATACACAACACCTCACACAAAACCAACTGAGCATTTAAAATGTACCCTTGAAATAGAGGGGAGGTGCCAAGTTGATAACATCTTGATAACATTGGATAGTAATATCCCATGGGCTTCCATATTCATTGTTCCTAGTCAATTGACATTTATATCTATTATCACTTGAGTGAAACATGATTAATTATTTTATGATAATTTGAATCATTCTTTAAAATTCAGTTTGGAGGTGTTGTGTCCAGGCCGTCTTCTACTATCATTCCTTTAGTGGATTTGGAGCCACTCTGCTATTTACGGAAGATGATTTCTCCTTCCATTTCCTACATAATAAGCCTCATTGTTTTCTATGTAGGAGACTCCTCGTTCTCTCTAAGAGTAATAATTTTATGCTGCAGACATCAGAGATGAGGACAAAAATGTCACGTTGTGATTCTGTCTCCATGACACTCCACAATAATACAAAGTGAAAAATTAAAGCAAGGAGGGCCTTTCACTTTTTCGATAGTGTCAAAAGCCATGTTTCTCAGGTTTTCCTCTAAGTTGGGCCTTAAAATAACCATTTTTATATAATTTAGAAAGTTATAGCTATATCTTCAAATTTTTTTTTCATAACATATTCCCCTCAAATCACTCTTTTTCATAAGGTTGTTTTTTCCTAACCAAGAAATAGTATAGTTCCCATTTTTTAATTAACTTCTAGCTATGCTCAAGTTGGAGATTTATTGTCTTAATCCATATGTAATGTGTTTATCACTTAGGAAACATTAAAAAAGAAAGGGTTAGTAATTTTGTATAATGCTATAATTATATCTTTCATCAGGATAATTCTGTAAAAGTAAATAAAGGTAGGGCTAAGATAATACCTAATTTAGGATGCCTTTCAAATATATAATGCTTATAATTAAAGATTTCAAATAGAAAGTTTGGTTTCCTTACACATCAGCCTAATTTTCAAAATAAAACCATAAAGGTTAGCTGAACATTTTCTTCACTTAAACATTTACACATTGAATCACAACTGTCCACTTAGAAGCTTTATATATTAAAAAAAAAAAAATGTTAGTGTCTTTACGCTAGAGAACAGAATTTAAAAGATGAATTTTGTAGCTCAACTAACGTGGGCAAGGTTGAGAACAGAAGTACTTTAGCCTACTACCATTAGAAAATATTTAAGATTTGCAATGGGAATTATGTAATTATTGACTTCCTATTACTTAAACCATTGAAAGAAAACATCACACATTGTCGGTCATAAAAAGTAAACATCATGCACTATGCATGATTTCATAAATTTAAAACATTATAAATGATAACTCACTAAATTGAGATGTAAATAAGATTTTATGTCTTTATAAGCAAGGTATTTTCCCACTTTCCTACACTTACTTCCAAATGAACTAAAAGGTGCATATCAAAAACCTAACTTAGCTTATCACCTAATAAGCCTCACAGGCACATATTCATACTTAGATGCAGATAAATAAATATTATCTGATGACTGTAAATAGTGCATTCTTCAGCTCTAATTTCTGATACAGATAGGAAAACCTCTAGATAGACACCTCTCTGTGGAGGTTACCCCATTGTCTTCACCAGCCTGTTCAACTGGACCTAGTCTTCAGTGATGACAGTGGAGCCAGCATGAGTGTACTCCACAGTCATTACATGATTCAGTCAAGTAAAGGGCTTCTCTACTGCAGAAGTTTCTAAGGGACTGTACAGTTGTCGGCATTTTGTTATAATGGCACTTGTTGTAAGTGGTGTTTATGCTGTTAGTGTAAAAATTGGCATATAACTCCTCAGATATGATTTTTATTGAGCATAATGTGAATTAGAAACAATACTTCAATCAAACAGCCATCACATACACAGTTCGTTTACTATACAATTCTAATAACATTCTCCCAAATAACTTCTGTATAAATTGATGATGTTGATACGTTTACGTATGGAACAGTAAAACCCAGAAATTAGTAAACTGTCATGATATAATGGTAGTTTTGATAAGGTCTCATGTGTGATGTTTTGGATGCATAAATTCTAATCCCATTAACATCATAACAAACTCTACTTCTTTGATTATCAAAACTTTATAGGTATAGATATAAAGTATTTAAAAGAGAATACCCGGAAATATATGTTGAAACATGCCAATATGTTTGGAATTTCTACTACACAATACAATGTGTTAGTATTTACTTCTTGAGTCTTTTGATTATGTATCAAATGAAATGATAATTAGCCCATCATTACTTTATTTAACAGAACCAGAGAATGATTTCTTAGAGATGCTATTAGACTACAAATTATTATTTAAGATTGCCTGTGACATAAGAGACGTGTATATATGACCATAAAAACAAGCCAAAGTATGTATGATCTTTGGAGGTATCCAGTATGGATAAGACCGTTAGCAATTCATTAGTCTGTTTACTTCATTAGACAAAGTCCAGTCACTGCTATTGTTTTGTTTTTGTTTTTGTTTTTAATTTTTTTTTTATTTTATTGGGGAAGGGGAACAGGACTTTATTGGGGAACAGTGTGTACTCCCAGGCCTTTTTTCCAAGTCAAGTTGTTGTCCTTTCAATCTTAGTTGTGGAGGGTGCCGTTCAGCTTCAAGTTGTTGTCCTTTCAGTCTTAGTTGTGGAGGGCGCAGCTCAGCTCCAGGTCCAGTTGCTGTTATTAGTTGCAGGGGGCGCAGCCCACCATCCCTTGCGGTAGTCGAAACAGGCAACCTTGTGGTTGAGAGGATGCACTCCAACCAACTGAGCCATCCGGGAGCTCAGTGGCAGCTCAGCTCAAGGTGCCGTGTTCAATCTTAGTTGCAGGGGGGCAGAGCCCACCGTCACCATCCCTTGTGGGACTTGAGGAGTTGAACCGGCAACCTTGTGGTTGAGAGCCCACTGGCCCATGTGGGAATCGAACCGGCAGCCTTCGGAGTTAGGAGCATGGAGCTCCAACCGCCTGAGCCACCGGGCCGGCCCTGCTATTGTTTTTTTTTTAATATAAGTGAGCAGTACTACAAGATCTGTGTAGAACCTCTTGAAAACTTTATTTAATAGAATATTATTTAATACACCTTTTAGAACATTTTAACATTGTAAAGCATTTTATTTAATAAAAGATTCACACCAGATCATTGAAGATACATTCTTCACTTACTAAATATAAAAAAAATTTCCCTTTGAGTTGATGTGTTAAATTGCTTGCATGCTCTTGGCATTTTAATAGGAAAACCTTAAATGTGATGCCACCAGTCACCATCATGTCTTTAGTTGACACGTTTTCTTTAATAAAAGAAAATGGGGAAACGTATTTTTATCTTATTTGAATAGAAGTCTGTGTTATAAGTATATTTGGAAAGCTGTGCCAAAACACTTGATATGGAAAGTTTATTTATAAAACGGTTACTATGAGTTACCTTTTTAGCTTAACCCACCAACCATTTTTTTTCATTTTGCCAGTTATGCATTTTAGGATTGGAAAATAAATGGAGCTAAAACATTCTCCCTGTACCCTTAGGGTCTTCACATAAGGCCTGTTTGAGAAATGCCAGGGCATGGTTTTTCTCTCAAACCAAAGACACGAAATTAAACATGATTTATTCAGGATTTATTCTGAAACAATATGATTTTACATTTATAAACTGAATTAGCGTTCTGTTCATATTACTAAAACAAACTGAGTGTACTTCCTTATATAGTATCAGTAACAATGTCTTCATTAATTCGGGTTTCTAGTAACTAGTTGTTGTTATTGTTTTTTTAAAAAAGCACCTGGGATTGTTAAGTATGCTAAGTGTATTTGTACATGATGTGGTAGTAATGAAGCTTTGGAAATTACTGAAGCTAACTGCTCGGTAACTGGTGTAACCCTCTTTTTCCCATTTTGTTGCTAGTCTTACACACAGTCGTTGTTTATCCCTCTGGTGTCCTTAGCACATAAATTCTTCACAAACAGGGTGAGGGGAGGGGAGGGATGAGATTGTGACAGATTGAACAGATAGAGTTTTGCTCCCAGCAGTCATGAGAAGGTAGTGTGACATAGCAATAAATACACTTAAACTTTTTAAAAGTATATATTAAGCATGTGCACATAGGACATAGCCTTTCAGATTTGCTTCTTTCACTTAGCAGTATGTATTTGTTTCCTCCATGTCTTTTTGTGGCTCGATAACTCATTTCTTTTGATCACTAGATATGTTATTGTACAGATGTACCACAGTTTGGTTTTCCATTCTACCTATTGAAGGATATCTTGGTTGCTTCCAAGTTTTAACAGTTATGAATAAAGTTGTTATAAACATTCATGTGCACATGACAGAAGTAGACATAAGTTTTCAACTCATTTGAAGTATCGAGGAGTACAATTGCTGGATTATATAGTAAGAAAATATTTAGTTTTGTTAGAAGCTGCCCAACTGCCTTCCAAAGTGGCTGTACCATTTTGTATTCCCACAAGCAATGAACAAGAGTTCCTGTTGATACCCATTCTAACAGTGTTTGGTATTATCACTGCTTTGGATTTTAGCCATTTTAATAAGTGTGTAGTAGTATCTCGTTGTTTTAATGTGCAATGCCCTGATGACATATAATGCTGGGCATCTTTTCATATGCTTATTTGCCATCTGTATGACCTCTGTGGTGAGGTGTCTGTTCAAATCTTTTGCCTATTTTTAATTAGACTGTTTTCTTATTAAATTTTAAGAGTGTTTTACATATTTTTGATACTAGTCTTTTATCAAATCGCTGTTTTGCAAAGATTTTCTCCCAGTCTATGGCTTGTCTTTATTATTTTTTTGTGTTTGTTTTTTATGTTAAAATTTATTGGGGTGACAATGGTTAGTAAAGTTACCTAGATTTCAGGTGTACAATTCTGTAAAACATCATCTATGTATCGCATTATGTGTTCACCACCCAGAGTGAGTTCTCCTTTCATCACCATATATTTGATCCCGTTTACCCTCATCTATCACCCCTCTCCTCCCTTACCCTCTGGTAACCACCGAACTGTTGTCTGTGTCTATGAGTTTTTGTTTGTTTGTTTGTTTGTCTTGTTCCTTTGTTGCTTTCAGTTTTATATCCCACATATGAGTAAAGTTATATGGTTCTCGACTTTTTCTGTCTGATTTATTTCACTTAGCGTAATAATCTCAAAATTCATCCGTGTTGTCACAAATGGCACTATTTCATCTTTTCATATGGCAGAATAGTATTCCATTGTGTATATATACCACATCAGCTTTATTTAGGGTGGCCAAGACATGGAAATAACCAGTGTCCTTCGGTAGGTAATTGGATAAAGAAGATGTGGTATATATACACAATGGAATACTATTCTGTCTTCATTCTCTTAACAGTGTCTTTCACAGACCAGAAGGTTTTAGTTTTAATGAAGTCCAACGTATTAATTTTTTTCTTTCATAGACCATGCTTTTAATGTTGTATTTAAAAAGTTATTGCCTACACCTGAAATTAATTTAAAAAAAAAAAAAACCTTTCAAAAAATAAATAAAATAAAACGTCATTGCCAAACCCAAGATCACCTAAATTTTCTACATTATCTTCTAGGGTTTTATAGCTTTTCATTTTACATTTCTATGATCCATTTTCAGTTAGTTTTTATGAAAGGTATAAATATCTATATCTAGATTGATTTTTTGCATGCAGATGTCCATTTATTCCAGCACCATTTGTTGAAAAGATTATCTTTTTCTTCTCCATTATATTGCTTTTGCCATTTTGTCAAAGATCAACTGACTATATTTGTTTGGGTCTATTTCTGGGCTCTCTGCTCTGTTTTATTAATCTAGGTGTCTTTTCTTTCACCTATGCTATAATGTCTCGATTGCTATAGCTTTATAGTAAATTGAAGTCGGATAGTATATTTGGAAGTCAGGTAGTAAAGTCTTGATGTCAGGTAGTTTGCTAGGGCTGCTAACAAAATATCACGGACTAGATGGCTTACACAACAGGAATTTTATTTTCTCACAGTGCTGGAGGCCAGAAATCCAAGATCAAGGTGCCAGCAAGGTCGGTTTCTTCTGAGGCCTATCTCCTTGGCTTGTAGCTTATCGGCTTCCCCCTGTCTTCACCTGGTCTTCCTTCTATGTGTGGACATGTCCGTGTCCAAATTTCTTCTTATAAGGACCACTCGTATTGGATTAGGGCTCACCCTAAAGAATCACAACTTATTTACCTTTTTAAAGACCTTATCTCCAAGCACAGTTACATTCTGAGGTACTGAGGGCTAAAGCTTCAACATACAAATTTGGGGGTACTGGGAACAGTTCATCCCATAACAGATAATGTCAGTCCTCTGAATTTATTCTATCCCTTCAGTACTGTGTTGGCTACTCTACGTCTTGTGCCTTTCCATGTAAACTTTAGAGTCAGTTTGTCGATATCCACAAAATAACTCGCTGGGATTTTTATTGGGAATCTGTAGATCAAGTTGGAAAGAACTGAAATGTTGACACTATGGAGTTTTCCTGTCCCTAAGACTAGCTCCTCCTGCAGTTGTGTAATCTCGGAACTTCACACTGGGCTTCTAGCAATTCATCATTGACAGTTTGGGTTTTCCTTCTCTAGTACTGGTTCCTGGAGATTTTTATCGCCAGGCTTCTGCTCTGGTGAACTGTGGGTCTCTCTATGTGTCTGTCGTTTCTACAGTTTGGGGCAGGGTGGGGCCACAGTGTGCCCTGTGAACTCGGTGCTCTGATGAATCTAAGAAGAGTTGTTGGTTTTCAGTTTGTTCAGCTTTTTTCACATTGTGGGTATAAGAGTGATGACTTCCAAGCCCCTTACATTCAACACCTGAAACCAGAACTCTCCAAGGCACTTTTTATTATTGCAACGTCATCATTAACAAAAGTAAGCATTTGTTGGTTCCTTATTGTTCAGAAAGAACTGAGTTAGGTATAACATATTATGTCTTAAAACTAGCAACAATCCTATTTTGCCAAAATGATATTTATGAAAATATTTCTATATTTGCATCATAAGTTTTTAAAACATATATACCCTAGTGTTCCATCCATCAGTCTACAGTCAAGCGAGAAGAAGGGATTAAGGGAAGGGAAAAAGAAAAACTTTCCAGATATCCCCCTGCAGACTTCTGTTTACAATTCACTGGGCAGAACTTTGCAAATCACCACCCTGCCTACAGGCAAGCCCTACAGGGAAGGTAAAAGTTCTTAGCTATTTCTGTTGCCTCTCTCCAAACAAAATCAGGAGATGGTGACCTAAAAAGAGCAGCAGGAATAAATCTTTTGTTACTTTGAAGTAAAGAGATATAGTGGAAGTTAAAGATAGAAACAGCAGGCTTGGGCTGTGCCTTTGATGCCAGGCTGAGGCATTACAATTAATAGGCAGTGGGGAGCTTTTAAGTGTTTCTGAGCAAAGGAGTGACGTCATGGGTACTGACCCATCATCGTATTTTAATTTTCTAAATAAAATGATTTTAAATGTATTTTATAAAGAGTTTACAATAGGTACATATTTTTAATTGTACTATACTGATAGATAACACTGAGATATAAATTAATCCTGTTAAGACAGTTCTATAAGGTGGGTCATTTTTCTGATATTGTTCACCATGGCACCAGAATGTTGATTCTATAAGGTCCACCCACTCTAGGTATCTGTATAAAATGAAATCTTGAATTTGGTGTCTTCTAAAAGACTTAAGAATGTTTGAACTATCTATAATGAAAACAACAAACAATTTATTATACAAATCACATTATTAGTTTTCCTCCTTCGTTAGGAACTAATGCTACCTTTCTAGAGTGACCATATAATTTTTCTTTTGTCTTGATACAATTAAAGAAGTATTAATAATTAGGCCAGGACACTACGAGTAAACCAGGGCTTGCCAGTGTGGCTAAGGGAATAGTTCTGGTGCAGTTTGAAGCCTCTGGGCTCTCACATTTTTCTTACCCCAGGTGGTTGGCTTTGCAAGAGGATGTCTGTTTCTCTCTCAAAGGCCAAATAAACCAATCCAGTTTTGCTTGTCAGCTCCAGGAATAGCTGCATATGCGCTAGCCCTCTGCCTCTCTATCATTGGTCTCCCTGGTGACCACGCGCTCTCTGTGCATCAGTGTTCTTCTGTTCAAAGCTGTATGTTCTCTTCATGTTGTGGTCCTGAGGAAGGAAGAGTAAGGGAAACTTTTTAATTCCCTTTTTGTGGGAAAAGTCATTTCTGGCTTGAACTGGGAGCTGAATTCGGTACAAATCTTACATTTTCATAGCACTGTAATCTTTACTGAGTGACACCAATAAAAATCTCCCAGGAAACATGAGCTCAGGACATTCTTATTGAATCACGTGATGCCCAGGGTTATACAATTTTATTTTTTAAATGTACAGATGGGGGGAAATGTGCAGACCAAGCATTAGAGAGGTTATTACGCTGAAGTATCTTATTCTTACGTAGAAGTTTGTGTTCTTGTCCTAGTTTGCATCATGTATCTTTCTTCCCCACATATTCTGTTAATTATCTCTCCTCTTTGGTTTCCACTAAACTCTACCAGTTCTCTTACAGCCTCTCTGAATGTTCCTTTTTCTCTCAGTGTTCTTCCTTTTATCCCTCCAAAATGATAATGGTGGATTTAGAAAATATTCACCCCAACAAGAGCCACGACTTAATGAGTATTTACAGTGTGCTAGGCACTAGGCAAAGTATGCATACTAACTCACTGAATTCTTATCAGCCTTATATGGTTGTGTTATTATCCCTGTCTTTCATATATGAGGTGCACAGAGGTTAAAAAACTTACTTGGAGTCACACAGTTAACCAATAATGGAGCCAGATTTCTAACCTAAACTGGACAATCTAACTCCAAATGTACACATATGTTCTTAACCTCTAACCCATTGTCTAGGAGTTCCTACTCTCCATTACTCCCTCTTGCATTCTCTGTCCTACTCAATTCTAGGACCAATTCTAGCAGGGGATTTTTAAGAAACCCAATCTTAGTTGTTTCCACCAGTCTAGCATAGGGCTTTGGGTAGCCTAGTGTCACCAGCTACAACCTTGCAGGTCTGGTGGTCTCTGTGACCCAGCAGTTCTAGGCTTCAGGGTGTCTTACCCAACTATGCAATAGTTTCAATGGAGCTATTGACAAATCTAAGAGATACTGTAAATGAAGAGCTGATAGTATTGTATTTGAGATTTGTCAGGATATGAAAGATGAAAGAGAAGGAAGACTCATAGATTACTCATAAGACTGTAAGATTAGTGGTCCATTAGTAAGAATCCTGAATGCTTGTTTACATATTTGTCTTCCCCACTAGCTGCTGTGGATAGAAAGATGGAGAATAGAACATCTGGTAATTCTACCTTGATCACACCAACTCCACTTCCAGGATCCTAACCCTTCCTTGCCTCTGCTGAGTTCCTACCTGCATATTCAGAACTGACTCATTTCCCACCTACTCCCCAAGCCTGGCTGACTGCTGCAATCCCACATTGATCTTTTCTTTTCTCTGCACCTTGGTATTTATTGTTCAGTTCTCCCGTTTTTATACATTTTGTACAATACTACCTTAGTTCAATTTGATTAAATATTTAGGAGTTCTTACCATGTGCCAGTCCCTTTGTGGGAATACAAAAATATATTAACATAACCCCTGCCCATGAAGAGCTCATAATCTAGTAAAGAAAACAGACATATAAACAAATAACTATAATAGAGATTGATTGGTACAAAAATAGAGTTACATGTGAAATGCTATGCAAAGACCACTAATGGGATAATTAATTCTGGCGGTTGTTAAACCATGTTCAGGGAAAGCTACAAAAAGAAGATATTGAGTTCCATCTTGAAAGTCATTTGGAATATAAAATATTTAAGTATTTATCGCTTTCTATTTACATTATACTTATTTTGACTTACTTTGTCTGTTAAACGGTAAGTTCATTGAGGTCAGGAATTACATGTTCCATGCCTTTGTTTCATCCGCAGTGCCAAAATATTTCACTGAATGAGTATATCTGGTACTAACCAAATATTTTATTTATATTCATATTCATATTGTGTTCATATAAATAAAATATTTTTTTATATTTCTTTGTCTTCCCTGTCCTCCCACCAAAACGCAAACTAGTCAACATACTTTTTTGTATCTCTATATCCTATTTCACTTAACATTAGTCATGTAATATATTTTTAGAATAGTTTCTTTTATACACATATGTGTAGTTTTTTTCTATGCTATATTTTGTACGTAAGCATCTAGATTTTTGCTCTATACTATTTCTTCTCTGTACATTTTTAGTAATTACAGCACACTAACACATTTATGTTCTGAAAATGACGTATTGAAAATTTTTTTTCAAGGGGTTACTAGACAGTTTCTTTATAGTCTCTTCTGTCTGACACAGTGTCTTTTTCTAATCCTTTCTCTAAGCTGCATCACTTATAAAAGATGAAAGCCAAGCTCACTTGTGAAAATATATATATTTTTTATATTTCAGTAGTCTATAATTTATCTTGTCATGTTAGCCTTAATTCAATTAAGATTGTCACCCTCTTTCTCTTGCAATACTAGTAAGTCTGGTCTCCTATTATGTATCCTAACACTAGTTTTTATTCTAGATTCTACCTGTACTGTATTTCTGATCTTTTGTTCTCTTGTGGGATTTTGTTTTTTGGTTTGTCTTTTTGGCGGGGATGGTTTATGAAATGACTTCTCATCTTAATTATCGTAAATGCAAACATATTCACTATAATTAGATGCAATCATTTGACTATTTCATTAAGACTTTGGTTTACACCTGAATAAGGGGATGAAGACCCACCTCCACCCCCTCCGGAGAGAGCTAGATCATGTTTCTTCTAGAGAGAATGATTTGAATTCTCTCCCATAGTTAGTGGGGATCCATTTAAGAAGTTTATGCAGGGATTACTGATCAGATTTGTGTTTTTGAAATATCACTCTGACAACAATGTGAAAAGACAAATTAGAGGGGATGACAAGACTGGAAGCAGAGAGTCCAGTTAGGAAAATGTTGTAAGAGGCCAGGGCATTATCATCCTCATGATGACCTGAACTAAGAAATCACCTGGCAGAAATGAGGTAAAATCAACTTAGTCAGTTGGTGAAGGAGAAGGAGGAGTCTAAGGTGGCGTCCAAATTTCTGATTTGCGTGACTTGATGCAATAGGAGTCTTTCACCAAAATAAGGACCACAGGAAAAAGTACAGTGTGGGACATGTAGAATGGGACCTGCAGGTGGAAGTAACCTATGAACATTTGGGTGTGTGAATTTGTTTAGGGGAGACACATAGGCCAGATATATGATTTGGGGAATCATTCTTATACAGCTGGTAGTTGAAGTGT
This sequence comes from Rhinolophus ferrumequinum, assembly GCF_004115265.2. Taxonomy (NCBI): domain Eukaryota; kingdom Metazoa; phylum Chordata; class Mammalia; order Chiroptera; family Rhinolophidae; genus Rhinolophus; species Rhinolophus ferrumequinum. The sequence goes on along the minus strand of NC_046294.1, from coordinate 25,659,051 downwards.
TTAGAGTTAGGTTAGAAAATATGTTTAGATTCAGAAGAGAAGGCAAAGGAATCCTGGGGAATAGTCTCAGAAATTGAAAGAGGTGAGAATTTTGAGGAGACAATAAGGAACAATGCTAAATGCACTGAGCAATCAACAGAAAGTCAACAACTGAGTCAGGGATAGAGATGTCCGTTGTGTTTGGCAATGTGAGGGTCATGGGTGATCGCTGACCAAGAAGTTTCAGGGATGTGGAACCTTGTTTACATACAATTGGTTAAAGACTGATTGGATTTTGCCATTTAAAAAATTTTTAAGTGAATGGGAGGTGAAGAAATAGAGGTGCCAAGTATTCACCCTGTTCCTGGTTCTTCAATATGAAAGAAAAGAGAAAGAATAACAGCCAGAAGGAGATGGAGGGTAGAGAGTTTTTCAATTCTGTTGTTTTTTCCACTTGATTAAAATGTTTCTTGATTAAAATGTTGCTTTTTGTTGCATTTTCATGAGTTGATGTTAAACTTTGTATTTTTCTATAATTAATCATCCTATAATTTTTTTTTTGGTTAGTGGCATAAGTTTGAAAGAATCAGCGTTGCCCCCAAACTAAATTAAGTATAAATACTAAATTGTGTGATTTCCATGAATGCACAGGATTAAAAAATATTTATGACAGAAATATGTAAAATCATGATTGAATAAAAGGAAGAAGTTGACAGCGTGTTGGATAAATGTGAGATATCTTACAAATGATTTTTAAATGAGGCCATCTGTTAAAGCTTGCTGATGCTCTCAGTCTGGAGCAAGAGGTTATTTATGTTTTCACGCAAATCAGGCTTTAACCAAAATACTTTGGAAAAAACAGATGCCTTATAGAAATTCATTCTTCCTAAAATAATTACAACCCTCTAAATGTTAACATCCTTTCCTACAAAGAATGGTATTATGCTAATACTGTTTATATATGTGAATGTGAAATTATTGTCTCATTGCTGTAATACAATGCAATGGTTTCTCCCTACCCCCACCTCCAACCTCACCCCCAGGAGATACATGCCTGCTTACCAGGACCAATTTTCTACTTATTTAGCCAAAAATAATTGACCTTTGAAAGTCATAACCCTAGTAGTTGCATTTGAACTAAAATCTAAAGACAAACGTAATCTTTCAGGCATTCTCCTTCCACTCTTACAGTCTTTCTACACCCCCTCTAAATCTTACCAGATACATTGAAGTAAAGGAAATTTCTTAATAGAATATATTCAATCTGTCCTGTTTCATTAGGGTTGAAGTTGAAGAATTACCGTGTCTCCCCAAAAATAAGACCTAGCCTTACCATCAGTTCTAATGCGTCTTTTGGAGCAAAAATTAATGTAAGACCGGGTCTTATATAATATAATTATATTATGTTATTATATCATCTTATGTTCCATGTGCTCTAGAAAGTAGTATGGCATAGTGATTTAGAGTGAGGCTTTGCAGCCTGATCGCCTGAATTTGAGAGTTGGCTCCACCACTTCCTAGTTGTGTGAGCTCAGCCAATAACGGCTCTCTCCCTCAGTTTCCTCATCTATAAAATAGAGATAATAACAGTTCCTTCCACATAGCATGCTTGTGAAGGATTAAATCAATTAATATATTTAAATGGCTTGGCACAAGGCCCAGTGGGTTGTGGTGGTGGTGGTGGTGGTTTTTCACACAGGCATAAAAGCATTGTTCTGCTCACGGAAATCCTGAGACGTACTCCTTAGCAGGCAGTAATTCTACTCTCTACGGTCCTTTATATACCAAGGGAATATTGCTGGTCCCTATGAAATGGCACCAAAATATCACCCCTCATAAAGGAAGGAAAAGAAAACTACCATGTTTCTACAAGCATTATCTCATCTAATCCTCAAAACAATTCTAGCAAAATAGATTCTTAGCCAGTTTTTACATGTGAGAGACCTGAAGCTTTATACAAGGTCAAATGGCTACTAGATAGCAAAGTCAAGGTTTAGTCAGAGGAGTGCCTGACTTAAACGCCCATCTGTTCCCACCTCATTCTGTTGGCTAAGGTGCCAACGTTTGGGGCATAGCGTTTTCCTCCCTTTCTATAAATAGATGTGTCAAATTAGAAGAGATTTCTGCAATGGTCCATTCCATCCATCTGCCTGTCCTCCCTGCAAGTGAGAGTCAGCACTCAAATGATGTTTGGTCGCCGACCAGTCAAATACTTCTTCTTTCCCCTAAAGGGAAAATATATATTTTGCATCTTTAATATTATAATGGTTTATACACTAAAATATGAGCTTCTGTGACTTTGTGGAAAGGTAAACATGTAACTTGATATATAAGACAAAGTTATCCCAACTTAACTTATATCCTCTTCTACTGAATAGGTTACAAAGTCTGAATTCGTGAGAAAGCATAAGAATTCTAATAGCTTCCTATCCTCATTCTATTTTTATCTTTTTTATTTCTTTAAAGAAAATGTTGGCTCTGCAATTCTTGCCTTTGGCGAAAAACAATACAATTCTTATCTGGTAATAGCTTTGTTTGAAAATATGAAAGCCATTTATGAATGATAATTATTTTCCATCTAAGATAAATAATAAAGATAATAAGTCTTTACATGTGTAAGGCACTTGTATTGTAGGAGACTTTATAGAAAGAATCAAATTGCAAAGTGAAGTTATCTTTAGTCCATCTTTTCCAAACTGACGCATAACTATATGAGAATACTACTGTTATTTTGCTCAGCTAAATCATGTTCTCGCTTTGAAATTCTTCCATGCTTATCCTATGAATGCCAGTCATTCGAGAAACTATCTGCCATCCCATCCATTCTTCTAGCCATATTTATGTCTCTATACAGCTGTACATTTAGGTATACTATACTCATCACCTGTGCTTATATATTTGTTTGTCTTTCCTCCAGGCACAGAGTGGAAGACTCTTCCACTATTTGTTCAACATAGTTATGTAACCTTGGCAAAGTGACCTGATGTTACCTTGCCTCACCTTTTAATCGTTGTATGTCAGCTACTGCACCATTTGCTTTATATGTCTAATTTCATTTGTCTTCATGTAAATGTAAACCTGAGGGCAAAGAGCTTATGAAACCTTACCAATGTTACGTGACTGCCAAGTAACAGAGCCAGATTTCAAATACACTTCTGTTCTACAACTCTGTTGTACACTGCTGTTAAAGCATACTACTTCCTGCAATCACACTGCTTCATTAATTTGAGGAGAGGAGTTTTTCACACTATTCACCCTCCATACTTACCCCTACTCCTCCCACAACTCACTACTCTTACAGTCGAGAATGTGTAATGATCCAAATAGTTTTCAATCTTTTTTCTACCCCAGCACACCTGAGGCACACAGCACACTTGAACTAGTGGCTTAACCAGGATTCTCAAAAGACGAGTTTCAGGATCTGGGTGAGAAGGAGCAAGTATAGTTTGAAGAATCCTCTTTCTTTGATTATCTAAATGTGTTATAAGATATAACAATCAAGAAAATTGTCAAGACACAATTTTAAATAATTTTTGTGTGTTATCTCATTTAATCCTCGCAACAACTTTGAAATTAGGTCTGTTATCATTTTTAGTGGTTAAGGTACTGAGATGCAGTTGCCTGGCTTGTTGCTCAATTTTTTGCAAATTTGAACCACATACTCAAAAGCTGGCCTGCTCAACTCTTCTTTGGAAGGACACCTGGTTAAAAATCTCAGACCATAAAGTACAATACTATTTCTGCCCCCATTCTCACTCCTTTTCAAGTGTCAGTTTCCTTATAGGCTACTGAACAAATGCCCCGTTAACTTCTAGTTCTTTGCACAAATAGATACTTAAGAAATGTTACCTGATCACTGCACTGTACACCTGAAACTGAAGCTGAACAATAATGAATGTCAACTATAATTTTATATATAGTACATATATATTTATAATAATATAACTATAACTTGTAACTATATTTATAATAATATACATATCAATATAATAATATATTAATATTATTATATATTATTATAATATAATGTTATATATATTAAATATTATAATTATATTATATATAACATAATTATAATATATAATAGTATATTAATTTTATTAATAATATAATAAATATAATAATATAAATATAGTTACAAGAAGCGGAGTACAGCATTACAAATAGAGACAGTGGAAATGTAATGGCTGTGTGCGCTGTCAGAGGGTAGTGGATGGGGGTAGGGGGGTTATCACTGTGTGAGGGATATAAATGATAAATGTCTAACTACTACATTGTTTTGTGCACCTGAAAGTAATAAAAAAAAATGTTAAAAAAAAAAAAAGAAATGTTACCTGGTTGGCTGTCCTAAAAAAAGGAACACTTCCAACAACTAGATCTGTTGAGAAGAATGTGTAGCATAGCATAGCCTTAAAAGTGTCAACTCTGGAGTCCACCAGACCCGTCCTGCCACTTACTGGTTATGTTAATGTTGGCAAGTTATTTCACCCTGTTCCTCATTTGTAAAATTAGGACAATGATAATATTAGCATATGGCTGTGAGGATAAACTCGGAAAAGCTTTAAGTACTTGGTACATATTAGTTACATAGTAAATAGTAGTCATTGCTAGGAATAGGTAAGGTCTTCTTTACTGAGCAAGTAGCCTCCTGTACTTTCTTATTCAGGACCTTTTAAAAGTACTTCTGTGGCTCTTTTCTCTCATTCTTGGTTTTCAGTTAGATACTTTGGGAATGATTTTAATTCTTTCAAACACCAGCATACCATTCAGTACCTCCCCAAATTTCTTTCCTCCATTAAGACTTACGGAGTCTTAACATTAAAATGCTGCTGCATCTCAAGTTGCATATCTCAAGTATCTCAACGCAACAAGTTAGAGCAGATCATTTAAATGATACCTGGTCACAAGTACCTTCATTTGCATCTACCTCTGTTTCGGGCATACCTTTTTGTTATGTACCTTATGAATTTAAAACATGATTAAAGGTGGATTTCTTAATATGTACGTTGTATTTTCTGAGCCTGTTAATTCTTTGAGGAAATTAAGGAAAAAAATAATGAAGCCATGTTATACAGGTACTTAATTTTTTTTTAATCTGTGGTAGTACTATGGTAATTAATGCTTATTTTATGCAAACTAGACTATATCTGTTAACGGACACATTACTGTCAAGAAAATATTACTTGTCTTAATTATCAGTAATGAAGCAGGGATAAGCTGCTCACTTAGATATAATATATCTAATGACCTTTTCAGTTAGAGGTTGTGATGAAACGTATCAGTTTCACAAATTATGCTTCATTCAGCTTCTGGCCTTTGTGTAGATTAATGTTTTGTGGATGAGTTTTAAAATCAGGCATAAATTGCATTTGGTGTTTAAAATTGATTTAGTGTCTTGCTTTTAGTGCATCATTTTCTCGTTTATAAAGCCTCTATTTTATCTTCAAGCTTAAAAAATAGTCCATAGTTAATTTAGAACTGTTTTACTAACCCCAATGTGTTTTAACCTTACCAAATAAAACAGTACACATATTTCCACTTGTTTAACCAAAGAACAAGTGTCTTTGTTATTGGTGAGTTTAGGACAATAAGCACAATGTGTATAATGACAATTTTGAACTAAGAATATAAATATTTCTAATGCCATTTGTCCTAATTAGATTTCCTGAGATGACATAAAGCTAGTCATTTTGATAGAATTTATGATATCTCTTAATCAGCCTCTTACTGAATAATAAATATCTTATCTCAAGATATTGAAACATCATTTAAGAACTCAGAGATTTGGCCCTACATGCAGACCAATAGGAGAATTGCCCCATGTTTTAAGTTACTAAGTAAGGATTTAAGCGCTGAGGGTCGATGCAACAGAGCAATGAAACAAAAGGTGACTTCCAGATTTTTTAAGCTATGGAACCCTTTTTCTTTATCTAAAATATTATTTAGAAGCCCAGTAAAGAAATCTGACAAAATTGGAGCTGCTCTGCTTGAACAGAAAGATTCTTACAGTAACTTGAAGGACTCCAGGAGCAGAGTTTTGATACTGTGAGGCTGATATTTGTATTGTTCACAGAGCCCAAATACTAGAGCAGGAGAGAAAAGTACAGATCATCTTTTTTAAACCCTCTCATTTTAATAGTCAGGCACCTAAAATCTAATACAAAGTTACCAACCTACGTTCACGTGGTCAGTAAGTACTATGATCTGAAATCTAAAAATATGATGGTACTTCCTCCAGTGGTGGAATCTTTTCTTTACTCTTTGTTGCCCTACTACTGTAATAATGAATGTTGAAAATTCTTTATGTAAAGAAAAGTTTCTGAATTGACCTCATCTTTGCAAAACAGGAATTTTCCTGTGCTGACTTAAATTCTTTCAAGTCCTCAAAGTGTATTCACACATGGAATTTTCTGTGATTAGAACTCTCTAACAGCTCCTCCACCCCCTTCCACTGTCATTTCAACCAGGCTAACTTTTATTTATCCTTCAGTCTACATTAAATGTCGCCGTCTTCTTTGGGGCTGGATTAGCTGTCTCCCATTTGTGCTCTCATAGCATCCCGTATTTCATCCTAGCAGTAAGCAAGTTTCTTTGTTATTTCTGATAGCTTTTGTCATCCGCGTGTGCATACTCAGTTAACCAAATTACAGAGACCACAAAAGTCTTGTTCATCACCAAACCCCACAGCCTAGCAGAGTTTCTGATGTGTGGCCAGTGCCCTGTATTTATTAGGGAAGGAAGGGAGGGACATAGACTCTAATTCCCACTCAAAGGATATAACATGTTGATGTAAACTGACTTCTATATGACTTTGGAAAGTTTATCTCTTTCTAGGTCTTCATTTCCCTTTCCCGTAGGATAATAATACTTCCTGAGCCTAGCTTTTCTCTTCCCCCTGCTGAAAAGAAAGCTTACGCTGTGTCAGACCACTCTATTCAGTTTCTGAAATATAAGGGAGGAGGAACTTATGTTTTTCTTTAGATACCAGATTAAGGAGGTGTCTCTTGGAAAATAATTTCTTAAAAATCATCTTACTTTTTACCCACGTCCCAAGAAATTGAATAAGAGGTCACCTCCTTCATTTACGAATAAGCCCATGGACTTTTAATGGTGATGACATTCCTTAAATGAAGCATATTTGTAGTTATTCTTGGAAACGTTAGATTTTATTTCTTTGTTTTATCCTTGACAATAGTGTTTATACAATTCATAATTCAACACATGTATTGTGTGGCCATGATGGAGTTATTATCTACAATTTAAAATGTCCAAACTTGTTTTTATCCGTAAAAAGTGAGAAAGTTAATCAGTGTCCCATCAAAAGCAATACCACTCTTACAGTTACCAGTTACATTATTTCTGTGAGGACACAGCAGCTAATGAGGTGAATGGGGGTGCAAGAGACAGGAGATGAAGTAAGAGAATCATCCCACTCAGTTTTTCAAAAAGTTGAGAAAGAAAAAGTTAAGTTCAAGAAAAAGACCCATTGAACTTCAGTACTGATTCTACTACATATTGGGGGGGGGGGTGGATTTTTTTTTAAGATTTTAGGGAAAATAATGCATGTAGATAGCCAGAACAGCAGTTTATATTTAACAGAACTAAATGGTCACATTTTCAAGTAAAATACTCCCTGGCATTTGAACAGCTGTTATATCTGAATCAGATTTGAATACTGTTGTTTAACCTTCCCAGCTGTAGCGGGGGCGGTTTGTTAGTCTAATTCAGTATAAAATATGCATAGTATACTTAAATTTGAAACTTTAAACACATATTTGTATTAAACTGATAAATTTGGTCACATAAGTCTATTTTAGCTAAACGCTTTATCTTTCTGTGAGATATTTATTGTTTTCAACTATATTGTATGTTTGAACAGATTTCAAGTAATTGAAATATCCTTCCAAACCCTTTCCATTTAATTCATATCTTTTTTTTACTTTTCTATTAAGAATGAACAAAAAATACACGTTTTCTGTACATATACTTATAATTGCATTGGTGTATTCATAGTAAAATTTAAATTATATTTTTCCTATATTCCTACCCAATTCTCTCACCCTAAAAGAATCTTCTTTATTAACACAATCATAGAAATGGAATGAGGACGAGATGGTTGCTCTCAGAAGGCAAAATAAAAGACTTCTCAGTCTTACAAGACTAAGGCTAAATGAAAGGGGTTAAGATCAAAATGTATATAATTATGTAGCATATGAACATGTGAATAAAAATTTGTAGTCTGCTGTACTAAATGATATTGCTTGACATTTGAAAGAGGTAATTTTAGAAAATGTAAATACAAATTCTGATGGGTACATACCACACATGCATGCTCGTGCACATATACAGATAAATGTAGAAATAGTTATAGATTCATCTGTATGTACGTGTATGTGTATTTATGTACTGTATACATACATATATTCTTAGCTTTGTCTTCTGGAGAGCTTAGAAGCAATAACAACCTAAAGGAATGCTCCAAGTACCCTGATATTGGTTTCTAAATATTATCCCCCACTAATGAAAAAAAAAAAAGGAAGAAGCAAAGCTTCTTGGCAATGTAGCTGATTCTGGGGCACAGAAACTATAACATGAGACTAGAATTTATGTCAGAAAGTGGGGAAGTATATAAAGAATGGTAAGAAAAGCCATTTTGAGGAGGACCCTACTAGCCAAAGCTAGGAAATTTGAGCTTCAAAATAAATAATGGAAAACAACCCATTAAGTAAAATGGAAATCCATGAGTTCATATTAAGATAGATAGATAGATAGATAAAAATAAAACCTTTTCCATATAGAATACAAACTAATAAACATTGAAAGAACGATGATATAGAAAATCACCATTTGACAGTCAAGTTGTATTCATTTCAAACAGGAATTATCAATGGAGGTTAAGGGGTCTGGTAGATTGATGAGGTTTGATGAGGAACAGGAAGGATATTGACAGAATCTCAAAGTATTCCAAACTACTAATCGGTTACAAAGGGAAGAATTGTGTGACTTTACAGTAGAAAAACCTGATGTCCAACATGACCAGGTGATCAAGGTTAACATCACAAGTAGGTTGACATCACGTGTGGCACATTACCTTCATTGGAGACACTGGAAGAGCAGAGTGCCACATTACCATGTTCCCCTGAAAATAAAACCTAGCTGGACTATCAGCACTAGTGCATCTTCTGGAGCAAAAATTAATATAAGACCCGGTCTTATTTTACCATAAATAAAATAATATATATATTTTACTGTAAGACCGGGTCCTATATAATATAATGTGATGTAATATAATGTAATGTAATATAATATAATATATTATAATAATATAATATAATGAAATACTGGGTCTTATATTAATTTTTGCTCCAAAAGATGCATTAGAGCTGATTGTCCAGCTAGGTCTTATTTTTGGGCAAACAGGGTAGTGGTTTCCCTGCCCGAAAAGCATGGTCAAGAAGAAATATCAGATGGATCTAGATTCATGGTTAGCTACAGAATAGAAGTCCTGTGTTCTTAAAAAATAATTATCGAGGACTTGAAAGGCAGGGAAAGAGAGAGACTGAGAATACTGGAAGAGAATACTGAAAAGATATTGCTGGGGCAGTTGACAATGTGTGAATGGAGTCTGAATTGACAGTCATGTTGTATCAATGTTGATTTCCTGACTTGAAGGATTATATGCTGATTATGTAGGGTAATGTTCTTGTTTTAGGAAACATGCACTGGAGTATTTAGAGGCAGTAGGAATTATACATGCTGCTTGTTCTTAAATGGTTCAGAAAAAGTCTAATTATGGTAATATACATTTTGGAGAAGTATATATATTTAAATCAAAAGAGAAAGCGAGATGGAGCTATGTGAAATGTTAAAAGTTGGGGAATCTAGGCATATTCGTATGGGAATTCTTTGTCCTGTTTTTGCATACTTTACTGTGTTTGAAAATATTTCAAAGTAAATTTATTCTAAAATATTTATTTACAAGGTAATATAGTAAATACCTTATATCAAATACATTAATATTTCTTCAGTAAAACATACAAGGAATCACATGACATAGAATTAATAAAAACTAAATACCTTTATGTCAATTCAGGCCAGATTTTGTCACCAAATGAGTTAAGGTTTTCAAAGTTTTTTAGATGTGTGAATTGAAGATTAAGGTTGTTGGATGTGTGTAAGATATCTGAGGCCCAGATAAATTTCCAATCTCACCCAGAAAGTAACAGATCCAAGTCCAGAACCAATGTCTCCTAATTCCCAACACAGTAGTCCTTGGACGATAACTCAATAACAGATTACTGAGGCAAGATAAGGACCTTTGTGTTCAAATTCTGATTCGGGGAGTTCATTCAGGAACGTGTTCGATTTACAGAATACCCCTTAGAGCTATATCATTATTTTCACCAAGAGGGCATGCTCTGTGTTGCAATTTCAAATGCATCCCAAAGAAATACGGAAAACCTTTTTCTTTCTCCTCACCTGTTTCCTATATGGTAGTATAAATGTGGGAACAAGTAGATTTCTGCCTCTCCTCTGCCTCTCATCCCCATCTCTAACTCTCTTTCCCTATAAGATTTCCTTCCTCTTCACAGGATTAGAGCACAGACTTGGACTTCAATCACTACTTATTTCTAATGTGATTTACCAATCACTTGAACATCCCTGTTGCCTAATGTGTGTTTAAAGTTTCAGAAAGCCATTGACTTGAACTGCAAGAAAATGGTCTTTCCTGGAGCCTCTATTTTGGGATATAGTTAACGCTAAGTATTATTCTTTAAACTGTCACAATTGCTTAAGTGGGTTTTCAGTAAGCTTCTTATATCCTTAAATTCTTATTCTGTAAATGTGTAAATTGTTTTAAAAGATTGTCCGGAAAATAACCAAAAAGTGTTCCAGTTTTGCTACTTAAACACTTACATGTTTAAAAGAGATGGTTTATGAATAAAATTCTGCCATTGCCATAATTCTAATATAATTTGATTTATTTGGGGCACAGATATTCGATGTCCTATTTTAAATGTATGTCAAAAACTATGACCTGAACATAATTTTTTTAAATATCTGTTTCTCTTGGATTCGAAAACTGCTTTTGTCCACTTTATTCCTATTTCTTGATGGCCAAGTTAGTTATTTCTTTTCCTGTGTTTTCCGTTTACTAACTTAAGAGCTATACGTATATATTTAAGGGTTTTTGTAGATTCTAAATATGCACATTTTCAATCTATTATTCTAAATTGAGCCTTGATTATTCTTATTTTACTTAATGTAACAGGTATACATTTTCAATACTAATCAGTAAAGACAACATTTTTTTTTTTTTTGAAAAACAGATGAACAAAGACAATTTATAAGTAGCCTTTCAGTATACCTTTAGTTTTTATATGTTATGGCCAAAGACTGAATATCGACCATTAGCATAGTAGGGAGCAAATAGTATATCGATCACTTATATTTCTGTCTGTCATTCTAAATCTATGTAGTAAATACAATTGTAATTGCATTTTCAAAAGTGAACTTTTTGGTTTCCTATAATTTCCTATAACAGGTACCTAGGATTGTAATATACTTACACACGTTAAGACAGAAGGGCTTTAAGCACTAACATTCTGAGATTTTAATTAAATAGTTAGGCTTGAATTAAAAATACAGCGAGAACGAGAGGGGGCTGGGGAGTTACTGTTTAACGATACTGAGTTTCAGTTTGGGATGACGAAAAAGCTCTGGAGATGGTTAGTGATCGTGATTGTACAACTGTGTGAATGTACTTAGTGCCACTGAAATGTACACTTAAAATATAAATTTTATGCTGTGTGTATTTTCCCACTATATATATTTAAATTCTGACTCACAGTTTTTCACAAGTAGGTGATTCTTCCTTGTCATAGACATTAGCTAGCATTTAGTCTTTAACCATAACCTATACTACTGTTTATTCATTTACTGTATGTCACATACTTATACTATGTTAGGTGTACATTCTGGGTATAAAAAATTCCTGAAAGTTTTTTAACTGGCTCCCCTTTTATTTTAAGCTATGTGACCTTGTATAAGGTACTCGAACCCTCTAAATTTTAGTTTTCTTACATATAAAGTAAGGATACTAATATCTATTCAAAAGGTGGTTACAGGGAGTAGTTCATATACATTTTTATTAGGAAAATGAATATTATTATAGAAAAGTACTTAGAACACAATGAAATGCACAGAAAGCACTTGAGAAATACAGCCATTAGCACTTTATTAAACAATGCAGATGAATTAACACACCAAAATTACTTGCAGTCCTTGGTTGTCTTTTGGGGGCCGCATATATGGATGACATCTTACAGTCACTGCCTACAGTGTCTTTGTTTACTTTATTTACTTGACTTGCTAAACTTGACACCTACAAAGGATCTTGTGACCCCCTTGCACTAGTGGCTTAGTCAAACAAGTTTGCTAAGCAAGGAAACAGAAAGAAGACAGGCATGCAATGTGCTGGTATTTCTCTGCAAAAACCCTCATTGCCCAGTGATCCCCAGAGAACCTAAAACAGCTCTAACACCTTTCAGATTTTGATAGCCTTTTTATTGATATATCCTGTGGGACTGCTAGTTTTAAGCAATCACTGTTGATCGAAAAGGTTAACCAGTGTTTTTCAAAGTATGAATATATTATTTTTAACATAATTTATGTACTTACACCCTGCTTCATTTATGAGAGGATTTGAGACAGTTACCTAATTGCTGTTATCACCATTTTATTGAAATGCAAAATAACTAGACAAAAAGGAACGTCAGAAGTTTGTCTCAATTTCTTCTCTCCAGGCACCTTATGCCTCGGCTGTGGTTCTCCAGCTAGATTATCCTAGAGCAAGCCTGTGATGTCTCTAGTGGTAAATACTGATCTATTTTTTAAGGAAATCAGAGTATTTCCTGATTGAAAAAGAAGAATTAGTACAATTATTTGTTGTTTTTTCTCTTAGTTAATAGGCCCTCTCCAAAATAATGCTCAAATTGTTTGAAATTGAAGACCAAGAATATGGAGGGACTTGGAAATAGTATGAAACAGCTAAATATATCATCTTTCATGTATTTGTCCAAAAACTTAAAATTCAGAAATATAATATGTGCTCACATATTCAACACTCTAACTTAAGCTAACGCACACTTCTGAAATCTGATAGGAACAATATTGTAAAGCTTAATTATATTTTTATGGCCCATGCCATCTGTGCATTTGTTCTGCTTACAATAGTAATAGAGTATTCAAAAAAATAATACATTTAGTTTGCAGTGCAATCGTCTTATCACAAATGCATCAAGGCAAATTATCTCTTCTCATTTCAGATCCTGTTCTTGTATCTGTTTTTGTAGCTGTTTGAAAATAGAAAAACTTCTCAGCTACTAAAAAACCATATGTGGTTGATTCAAACAGAAGACACAAAACTCCTGTTTTTATTTCTTGAAACAAATTGTAGTTTAGATGAAAGAAAACACTATAATTATTTAATATACAATAGCATATGACTTGAAGATTATTTTCTTATTTCTAAAATTTAAAACTTTCAAAGTGATCATCTAAATGTACTTATATTTAATTGCTTTATCACTGGAAGCAATAGATTTAAAAACTATTGCTGTGCAAACTTGCAACATGCAGGTTCAGAATCTATTTGACATTTTAATAATTTATCCAAAAAAATATTACAAACCTTAAAATTTCTCTGTAACCATAGTATAGTTATTATCTCTCTTAATAAATGATAGTGATGGTTATGTCTTATTTTTAAATTTTATTCTTTCAAAGGAAAAAATAGACCATGTTAAATTTTCAAAATGGTGTATTTCTATATGTAACATAATATTTAATACCAATATACATAATTTCATATATATGCCTATATGAAATAAACTTTATAATTCATGTTAGTAGGAATATTTTCTAATATCTTTGATAGTCAACTAAAGATATCAGCTGGTCCAAGTCTTCGTTTTACCAAGTATATAATCTATTGAAAATAAGCTTTAATATACAACAAATATTAAATCATCTTTGTATGTCATAAGTGTGAAAAATTTAATGGGCTCACATATGAATGCTTCCTTTATTCTATAACAATGTATTATTTTATAATGTCTTTTATAATTTATGTATGTTCATATAATTCCATGGTAAAACTTGATCAATTCTACTTTAATAGTTGATACTTTCTTTTTTCTTTAAATTATACTAATTCTGTATTCATTTCTTATTGCTGCTGTACCAAATTAGCACAAATTTAGTGACTTAAAATTACCCTAATTTATTATGTTACAATTGAAGGGATTCAGAAGCCCAAAATCAGCCTCAGTAGACTAAAATCAAGGTATCAACAAGGCTAGTAGTTCCTTCTAACGGCTCTAGGGGAGAATCCATTTTTTTGCCTTTTCCAGTTGTAGAAACCGCCAGCGTTCCTTAGCTTATGGATGCGTCACTCAGTTCTCTGCTCCCTTCATCATATCACCTTGTCTCTGACTCCGACAGCTCTACCTTCGTGTTATAAGGATTCTTTTGATTACGTTGGGCCCAGGACAATCTCTCCATCTCAGGACCCTTTACTTAATCACGTCTGAAAAGTCTCTTTAGCCATCTGTAACATATTCACAGGTTCCAGAGATTGCGGGTAGGCAAGGGCATTACACAGCCCACCACATCACATATCCTTTTCATTTTTAATTTTTATTCCTTAAAATAGCATTGTTCTCTTTTGCCGCAAGGCCTTTGCCTTGCTGTTAAATTTTCCTGTACCTAGATAATGCTTCCTGCAGCTCCAGAATGATTTCTCCCACAGGGAAACCTACCATCTCTCTGACTAAATTAATTTCTCCTCTTACATACCTTCAAAGCACCATGTACTTTTTCATAGCACTTATCAGTTTGTTATTTTTGTGTTTATTGTTATGATTCTTTGATGTTTTTGACCTCTATATACTTGTACTTTATAAACTCTGTGAGGGCAGGTACCATGAGTTTGTCATTGTTTTTCATTGTGTTTTTTTTTTGTAAATTTCTTATCTTTGTATTTCCGTTGCCTATTATCAAAATATGTAAATAAATACATAAATAGTCTTACACATTTCATATCAGGTTTATTCCTAAGTATTTTGTGAGATTTTTCTATTATAAATAGCATCCTTTGTTTTTGGTTTCATTACATTTTTGTATTGATGCTTAAATGTTGATCTTGTATCCAGCCACTTTATTGCGCCATCTCATTAATGCTGATAGTTTCTCAACTCAGTCTCGTAGATTTTCTAGGTAGATGATCATATTCTCTACAAATAATGATCATTTGTCTCTCCCTTTCTGATATTTATATGTTTTATTTCTTTTTATTATCCAATTGCACTGTCCGGGACTTGCAGTATAATGTTAAATGTATTGGTAAAACGAGGCATCAGTCTTCATTCCTCATTTTTTTGTATTGTCCTGCTACTAAAAGAAGAAATGTGTTCTAAATATGTGGCGGGTCTCATTTTTCATTTAAGGGATGCTTCCTTCGATTTTCTAGCTTATTAGTTATTAATAAAGTGGTTTTTTCTGCTATTAATTTTTGTTCTTCAGTCTTTTAACATAGTAAATTCCTATTTTTATATTCAGATTGCTTTTTCCCCGCCCCCACGGCCATTCTCTTTCCTCTCTTCTTCTGTAATGGCCATTACACAGATGTCGGCATTTCTGGATCCAGTGTCCATCTTTGAACTTTTCTCTATTTGATTTTCTTTGCCCTTTTATATTCTAGGAGAATCCCTTTATCTTCCAGCACACACTAATTCCTTCCTCAGTTGTGTCCATTCTATTAGTCAATTGAAATTGGTTTTGTTTGTTTGTTTGTTTGTTTTGACAGTCATATTCTTATTTTCCATGTTTTCTAATTGGTTCTTTTCCTAACAGCCTCTCTTACCTAGTTGAGGATATTAATTCTATTGGAAAGTCTTCTATGTGCTTTATAAACTATTTCATTAGGTATAAGTTCTATTTGTTTAGTATCCTTAGGTACTTAAATGTTGGGTGATTTATTGATTGGGCTCTTGTCCTGTATTTGAGGTGAATATGGATCATGTATGGATCTATTTCTTTTTACTGTAGCCTATCTTACTCTGCCTCACAGTCTGTAGGGGATGGGCAAGATGTGCTCCCAGGTGGAAAATTCCAGCAGTTGTCTTCCTGGAGTGGGTTTCCTTGTGTCTTGGGAAATTTAGTAGCTACTTGGTGTAATTGTCCTAGTTCTTGAATTATATTTTTAAAGAATTTCTAAAAAATAAATTTAAAACAAAAAAGAATTTCTATCAGTCATATAACTAGTAAACCAATAACTCCATGTTTTAGTTCTATATTCTCTTTGTTTTTATTAGTTTGTTTTCAGATTTCTCACTTATTCATCTTTAAAAATGTTTTGACTACTTTCTTTCCTGTTTCTCATGCTTAGTGTTATCTTCTAGGCAGTTTCTTCCTTTATTCTTGACATACAACAAAGCCATTAAACAGTTCTATCTTATCTCAAATATTTTTCATATAAGCCCATGAAATGTAACTTTGATATTTAAATTTAGATTTTAAAATTTTAGCAGCATTCAATTCAAGGCATAATTGAAAAAGCCAGTCCTCAGTTATCTACAAGCATATTATCCACATTTCAATTTATCTGCATCAAAGATTTCACGTTTTTGTTTTTTTTTAATTTATTGGGGTGACAATTGTTAGTAAAATTACATAGATTTCAGGTGTACAATTCTGTATCACATCATCTATAAATTACATTGTGTGTTCACCACCCAAAGATTTCACGTTTTTATCGACAATGTCACATCATTTCCTTAACTAAGGACCTTTTTATATAAATATTATATGAGTTATCTAAAATAGTCAAACTCATAGAAACAGAGAATAGAGTACTGGTTGTCAGAGGTCAGGGAGGGGGGAGGGGGAATTTTAGCTCCATGGGTATTAAGTTCTGCTAATTAGTTTTATAAATATTCTGAACAACATAATAACTATAGTAAAAAATACCATGTTGTGCACTTTAAAATATGTTGAGTCTAGATCTCGTGTTACAGGTTCTTACCGAAAAAAAAAAAACTGTGAAAGAACACAGGGAGAGTTTTGGAGGTGATAGGTGTGTTTAGTACTTTGATTGTGGTGATGATATCATGAGTACATGCATATGTACAAACTCGTCAAGATGTATACATTAAATGTGTGCAATTTTTTGTACATCATTACACTTCAATAAAGCTAAATAAATACTATAATCTGGCCAGATCTGGAAGGGAAAAGTTACCAATTAATACTTTTAAAGGTGAGAGCCAAAAAATGTATAAACTGGTGCTTTTTCAAGCTCTGATTTCACCTGGTGCATCAATTAGTACCAGTGCCCTAAGTAACCAGTGCCTGGTTATTCCCGGCAGTGCTAAAGAAAATTTAAGCGATAAAGTTACAGAAGCCAGCTAACTTTTCTTTCTAATGCAACCACAATGGAAGTAATGCTGAAGCGCATTCTGAATCAAATATACTTTTTTCTTTAAGCTGCTCTTATGGATTAACCAGGCCTAGGGTATAACTCCAACTTTGTGAAAGGGGGTCCTTGATTAATTGATTTTATTAAATTTCCTACTGTGAGTGTAATAGTTCTCTGATCTATCCATCCTTATCATTGAATATTTTCAGTTTTTAAGTCAAAAGAATCTAATGAAAGAACATAAGCTTAAAATGGACAATTGCTAGTATGGGGTTCATGTGTCGTCAGTAGGAAAATATCATGCATACAACAACTTGGTGCCAGTTGGGAATAAGATGATGAGAGGCCACACTAAAAACTGGATTAGAAATTCCTTTACCCAGGATTTTTAATACAAGGGTCTCTGTCTCCAGGGAAAGTCTTTGGAAGCCGATTAAGTTTATGCTGAGGACAGGGAAGCTGCCTCCAGGGAGTATAACGTCTACTGAATAAAAACAAGTAAAGTGTAAAGTGCCTGGTATGTGCAAATGACTGATACTAAAACCCTCTAAATGTGATCTCTGTCTCCAAGAAGGAATGTATCGTCGTAATTACTAACCATGCTTTGGTATTTGCAGACATGGATTTTAGTCCCATTTCTGCCACTTACTGTCTTACTTTAAGCAAGTGTCAGTATAGTTATGAGGCTCTTTTTCCTCATCTTGAGTAAAATGGAGTAATAATGAAAATACCTACCTTGTTTTTAATGATAAAATACATGTGACTTTTTCAGTACAACAAATGGCCCTGCTTAAATACTCAATTTATGTTAGCTACAACAATAAATGCCATTGTTACTGCAATCTAGTTTGGGAAACAAGATTTACACCCAGGATAAGTCAAATACCATTTAAGGATAATAATAAATTAAATTATTAGTTATTACTATATACCCAGAATGCTATAGGAAATAAGCCTTTTCTGATCACACTATATGAATAATGTACATGCACACACTCCCTCAGCAAGCTGTTTGAGGCCTTCCTTGTCCTATCACAATCTTTGATCTTTGCTACTAGCTTCTTATCTGTCATCCCCACTGTAAGCTCTTTTGCAGGGGAAGGGGCATGTTTCTCTTACTCATTTCTTGCATCCCCAGCACCTGTTACAGTAGGCACTCAATAAATATTTGTTGAATATATGAATTAGAGAGGAGGGAGTTATTGTTGGCCAGCATTAGCAGAGCAGCTTTGTGGAGAAGTAGAGATTTGAAATGGATCTTGAAAAATGAACAGGATTTGGATAGACAGAGCCAAAAATGTATTTCGGACTAGGGTTGAAGGAAGAATATGTTAATAGGCATGAAATAACTGACGCACAATGTGTAGACACAATGAGTAAGAATGGAGTCATTTGATTTTTGGGAAATAGAGACCATTGAAATAAACTTTTCACACCTTTTCACTCTACAGATAAGAAAAATAAGACCCAGATAGTGAAAGAGTCAGGATTAGAATCCATGTCTTTTCTATACCGTGTAACAGAGCTTACAATATAATAGGGGAGACTAGAACTAGAATTAGATGGGGAGGAATTAGATAAGCAAGAGTCTCCTTAGGAAACAGTTGTAATAATCAAACCCCAAAGTGATAAGGGAAACGAGATAGAGCAAGAGGAGTCATGTGTTATGTTTTACGATACTCTTTTAGATTGGAGATGAATATTTATGGTTACAGTAAACGTGGGGCCAAGTAGAAATTGGATGAAGGTGGATATAACACTCTGGTATACTACAACTCAAAGTCTATTGTATTAAACTTGAAGCTAAATTAAAATAAAAGGCAAAATATGCTTTATTTCTAGATATTCTTCATGAAAAAGTAAACAGGTTCCATAAAACCTAGGGATAATCAAAAACTTATCTGGGATACTTTTGAAAATGCACACACTGTGTGTACTATGTGGTAAATGTTAGGTGGGTGCCCTCATAACAAATCGTACACAGAATAGCCAGAGACAAACAGACCTTTCAAAAGTGGGCTGACGATTTCTGACAGCAATATAAAGCCATCTTTCAGAGCCAGTAATTCAGTCAGGCCCATCTGAATCATTTCTTCTATAAAAATTGTCTTTAGTGAAAATATAAGAAAAAAGCACCAGTGAACTAATAATTATCTCCTCTTTGTCATCAGAATGGCCTAAGTTAATAAAAATGCCACCTTAAAATTAATTTCATCTTCTTTTATCTACCTGGAATTTTGTTCTTTGTCTTAAAATATAGCATATTTGTATGTGACCTGTTTTTATTTTGTTTGTATGGATCCAGAAAGTCAGTGTGATGATAAAGATAAATACATACCTCAGAATTATTTTAAACTCGCTCTATAATTTTTTAAATCAAATATTTTGACCGAATTAACCATGTTAGTCATGTATTTAATAGACTAGTAGGTACAACTTTAGTCTTTTTATTATTTTTCTTCTTTGCTTTAATAAAAAATTTTATTACATACCGAATTAAATCAAACCTACAAATTAAAAACTGGCTCATACTGCAACTTCATGTTAATGATGTAGCTGATGAAAATAAGTATCAATAACCTAAAGATGCCTAGTGCTAGGGACAAAGGTGGCATTTTACATTTTTATTAACACTCGTAATTTTCTCCTGCTTGATTTCTTTTAGGCCAAGCCCAATTTCTTCTAAACCATGGGTCAGTGAGCTCATGCTGATTCTCATATGAATGATGGGCTTGATTTTACAAAGATAACACCAACTACCAATACATAGGTCTAGCTACCATCATTACGAACAACCTAGAATAGAAAAGTTTGGATTTGAATGCGTTGTTTCCTTTAATTTCACTAACTGGCAATCCTGAACACCATCAGAATTATATATATTTGTGAAACATTACATTTTTAAATGTTACTATTGTGGTAGTAACAAAAATAGCATAAAACAAGCAAAATATTATTGTTTTACATGATTATTATCTTTCCTTGTTAAACATTGTGGGAAGAAAAAGAAACAACACACTTTAAATGGTAAAGTTTTGTGTTTAGTAAATGATCGCTTATAACCAAATGTAACTTTAAGAACAACTGAGTTTCACCAGAATATGATACATACCTGCTTCAGTAGCTTTTCTCCATCCTCCCAAATGAAAACAATATTATGTTGATAAATCATAAGAGGCTTCTATTAGCTTGATAAATAAGTACATTTAAAATACAAGTTAGGAAAGGATTTGTTTAAATAAGTCTTTATCATACTATTCTAGTGATGTCAAATACAACTTTCATTTTTAAAAGACTTTAGTTAGAAATTTAATCTTTGAAAATATTAATAACAGCTTACAGCAGGTAAGCTATAAAATAACACTGGATGCTGTCTATTTAGTTTCTGGTTGAAAAAGCACAGCAGTACTTTAGTTCATTACCTTTGAAAAAAACAGTAACAAGATAATACAGCTGCCTCTGATTAAGATGTAAATTCTTTCTAATTAGAATGTAAATTCTTACATTTAAATGAAGACATCAATTGTCAGGATGCCATATGATATCTTATTCCACCTTGCCTGAATGAAGCCCTCACTGCTCATCTATGGCACTAAAATAGTTTTGCAATCCCTTTGTTCTCTGATTCTTGTAATATTCTCTCTTCATGTTCCCTTTTCACATTGCTTTTGTTTGTTTTCCCCCTTGCATCTGATATTGCTGTGCCTTGGGATTTTGCAGAAATTTGGAATGAAAATTGAGTTCAGTCAGTGCCAGTATTTGCTTGTGCCTCAATTACTTCTGCTGAATTTTCCTCAATGCAAATCAGGCAGGTTGCATAAAGTGGTGCATGTATTTGAAATAATTAATTTTCCGTAAAATGATGGATCAAGTCCAATCAACCTTCAGGAAATCTAAATAATAGAATAGAGAATTAGAAATTAATTAACATTTTGTGTTGTTAATACTTTAGAGCATAAACTAGCAATAGTAAGTTTTACAGTTGATTCTAACTTTTTCTGTATTAAATGTTGATGGAAACCTTCTGCCTCAATCATTTCTTGCCAGAAATGTGCTAACAAGGAATCCTGTATCAATAACATTAAAACAAAGGTTTCAAAGATTGTATAAATTATTAACCAGTGAGATGAATTATTCGCGCTTCTCCTTACTGAGCAATAGTCAAAGTTTTATCTTGAATAATGTACACTAATTTATAGAAATCTACTGTTATAATGGATGAGGCCATGAGCCTTTGAGCATATGGCATCATACCTTTCTTTTACATCATGTTTCTTCAAGCAAAAGAGGTATGTATAACTTCAGAGGTGAACCAACTCAACCAACCATACAGTACCAGGGAAGGAGAAACCTAGAAATTGAAAGAATACAGATAGAAGGGTGCCTCCTCTAGTATTTTTTTTAACTATTTATTACAGAAAATTTCAAACATTTACAAAAGTAGAGACTAATATAATGAACCCCTATGTACCCATCAACCATTATCAATCATCAAGGAGCTAACAGAGAAGCAAAACATACCAACCTGAAATAACGAATCACATGCGAATAATAGAGAATCATGTGCAATAGAAGCTAAAATGCAGAGAATATGCATTTTATGGATACTTAGATACTTGGATACTTATATGGATATGGATACTTAGAGAAAATTAATTTGTGCCAAATGCGCACAAAGAGAAAGAACATTCTAGGCAGAGTGGAAACGCCATAAGAAATGCTTTAGCGATGAGCAGAACCTGTGATAGTACGTATAGAAGAGACTAGCATGTGTTGATCAGAAGTTTCATGTTTGTATATAAAAGTAGCTACACTGTGGGCACATTCTACCTGCACTTAACTTTGGTAAGATGGAGGGATTTGAGAGCCAAGCGATACATGTGAGTACTAAGTAGCCAAGGAAGTATTTTAGGCTTTGGAGTTGCAGTGTCAAAAATACCTTCTCTTTGTCCAAACAAAAATCTCATCTGTTGTAATTAAAATTCTTTCCTTATTCTCCTCTGACCATGTTCACAAAGACAGGGACATTTCTAGTGACTAAAGAATAAATTGCAAAGAAAACTTTTGTCTAACCCAGCTAATTAAAAACAAATGTTAGTAATAAATCTGTAATGGTGAATTTGACTGTATTGCATTTTACTTCTGTACCCAGTATAATCAAGAGAAGTACCACTGTTGTTATTCATACAGTCGCTTGAAAGTTGTTTAAAACCACAATATATTTGTTTTTGTACAATTCCAAATTTGTGTTCTTATTTACGTACAATATTTCTCACTGCTACTCTAACAAATTACGACAAACTTCGTGGCTTAAACAATACAAATTTATTTTCTTACAGCTCTGGAGGACAGAAATCCAGAGTCTTACGGGGCTAAAGTCAAGGGGTCAGCAGGGCTGAGTTCCTTCTGGAGGCTCTAGTGGAG
The DNA here is from genome assembly GCF_004115265.2 of Rhinolophus ferrumequinum. NCBI lineage: Eukaryota > Metazoa > Chordata > Mammalia > Chiroptera > Rhinolophidae > Rhinolophus > Rhinolophus ferrumequinum. The sequence goes on along the minus strand of NC_046294.1, from coordinate 25,636,169 downwards.
AACCCATTTCCTTGCCTTCTCCAGCTTCTAGAAGCTACCGTCATTCCTTGACGATGGACCCCATTTCTCCATCGTCAAAGCCGTCAGTGTTGGGCTGAGTACTTCTTAATCTGCCATTTCTCTGATTCTCTCCTATACCTTTCTCTTTCCCTTTTTAAGGACCCCTGTGATTGCATTGGGCCCACTGGGATAAACCTGGTTAATCCCGCTATTTTAAGGTCAGCCATTTAGCAACACTAATTCGATATGTAACCTTAATTCCCCTTTGCCATGTACAGTAACATATTACGTGTTCCAGGGATTAGGATGTGGACATCTTGGAGGGAATATTATTTTGCCTACTTTGCACTTCTTTCATATCTACTCCTCAGTAACCACTTTGATAGACCATAGAGACAGAACTGCTTTACTGACTCAGAACAGAATTTTTTCTGATTTAAAATAAACTAATATTTACCATTTTAGCTGACTTTGAAGAAAAAAGAGGAACTAGACAAGAATTACATAACCAAATAGAAGCATGTTTACAAAATTTTATACTAAAATCAGTCATTGTGAACATGGCCAAAAACGGGTTTCAAAGAAGGGAGTAAAAAGCTCACGTTTTTTGAGAACATACTATGTGGCAGACACTATTGTTAATATTTTCGAGACATTATTGCCTTTTAGTCTTTAAACACCCCTGTAATTAAGTATCTTTTCCTCCTTTTCGTGATAAGGAAGCTGAAGCTGGAAGACTTTCGGTAATTTCCCAAAAGACACAGTTAATGAGCGACCCCAAAGTCTTTGTACTACACCAGGCTGAATTCTGTGTAATGGCAGTTATATCCATCAATCAAGAAACATTTTTTTCAATATTGATTAAAATCAAGGCACTTAAAGTATTATGGAATCAACAAGCAAGCATGAGACATAATCCCTGCCTTCAAGGAATGTACAATTCAATTTTAGAAGTAAGGCTAAAACACATAGGGCAGTAGTATAGTGTCATGTTTTAAACACAGAATCGGACAGCCTTAGGTTAGAATCCTTGTTCTTTTACTACTTAATCTTTTACTATACGTGAGCCGAGGTTTCCTTTCCTTCCTCATAGGGTTGTTACAGAGATCAACGACACATGAAATCACTAATCCCAGGATCTAGCACAAAGCGAGCACTCAGTAAATGGTAGCTGCTCTTATTGTAATAAAATTCTAGGAGTACAAAGGCTGAGTTAATGATTAGCCAGGCAAGGGATATATGGGAGTTGAGTGGAAGAAAAGCTGCTGCAAATGAGTGATTTCATGTTAAACCTGCAGATACATACAAGGATTTCTTGTATTTGTTAATATCATGGCTGGCAGTATGGTGGAGTGTTTCAGTGCACAAGCTATGGAGAAGAATGCTTGGTTTCAAATTTCATCTCTTTACTAATTTGTCTGTGCCTCAGTTTCCTCATTTGTAAAACGGGGTAAATATAGTACCTACATCACAGGGCTGATGCAAGGTCTAAATGAATATACAAAATGCTTACAAGAGTATCTGGCACATAATAACATAATTGTTATTATTAGTATCAAGGATACACCTTATGTAGCCTACCCTCATATCCATCATAGTTGACGGTGATAGTAAAGAATACACCTAGCCGTGTATTTTCCCGTAGCCACTTAGGTGATTTGCACAGTTGGACAGCATCACCAGTAGGATGGACGTTGTACAAGGATGTATCATGTGCCTGCAGTGTACCTAGCAGTATGCTTTGGGTAATACAAGATGGCAAACACTCAACTTCTCTAAACCTCCCTGACTAGGTGAGGAGACAAAATTGATGGTGGATGAAATAGAGCCTAATTTAAGTGCTAAAATGAGGGTTAAACTGACTCCAAGTGCAGTAGGAATTCAGAGAAAGGAGAAATGATTATGGATCATATCACCTCACTAGAGAAAGGAGGACTGGAACTAGGCCCGGAATAATGGGTGGAATTTTATGGGCTGGTAAGAACATAACGGACAATTCTATACATGGGAAACTGCCCCAAACCTGGAGGCTCGTGCACCTTTTGTTGTAACCGTCTCCTCCACTTGTTAAATAAGCAGCAGCAAAGAAAGGAAAAAATGAATGAGGATGCCAGAAATGCCATAAGCCCATGGAATCATAAAGAAATGCTTGTTCTGTTGAAGGGACCTAACAACAAGGGATCATAGAATTTAGAGCTTCCAGTACCTTGGGTGGAAGAGAAATTACATCTTTATTTTCACCAACATCCTACTAAAATTTAGTATTTTCTTCATTATGACTGTAGGTAACAAACCACAGTAACATTACCAGTAGCCGTGACTTTGTCATCAATAGAACTCACAGATTTTTTTTCATATAAGATGATATAACTATGCAGGTATCTCAAAATACTATTTATATTCATCTCCTTTGATAATTATTAGGCCCCCTGCTACTCTTGTTATTTAATAGTTAATAAAAAAGCACAGATACTATGATATCAACAATAAGTTTATTATTTGATAACATTCCAATGCAATATGGTCCTTTATAACCCAGTGTATGTTATTTATACATTTAGAAGCATTATTCTGAAAAAGGGTTCATAGGTTTTACCACATTGACCAAGGAATCCATGACAAGGATAATGCTTCTATTTATTGACCTGTCATACATTAGTTTTTTTCGGCAAACACATCCATAGTTGACTCATGTTGAACTTATAATCAGCAAAAATCCCTTTTTTGAACGTGTTCATTTAGGCTGTATTTATTCCCTAATATAGGCAACTAGTATTACTGTCCAGCCAGTGGCTGGAACTGATTGACAAATATCATGAAATTCTTATAAATTTTCTACCTACCTAAATATAAAAGTTAATATTAACTACCTGAGGTTATATCTGACAAGAAATTTTCTAGATGTAGATATATCTGCCAAACAAAAATTATATATTTGTTTCTAGTTTCATTAAGATATAATTGACATATAACATTGTATTAATTTAAAGTATATAACATAATGATTTGATATACGTATAACGTGTGATACTATTACCCCAGTAAGTTAACATTCATCACCTCCCATAGTTATAAACTTTTTTTCTTGTGATGAGAATATTTTTTTTTAAGATTTTATTGGGAAAGGGGAAAAGGACTTTATTGGAGAACCGTGTGTACTTCCAGGACTTTTTCCAAGTCAAGTTGTTGTTCTTTCAATCTTAGTTGTGGAGGGCACAGCTCAGCTCCAGGTCCAGTTGCCTTTGCTAGTTGCAGAGGGCACAGCCCACCATCCGTTGAGGGAGTCGAACCAGCAACCTTGTGGTTAAGAGGACGCGCTCCAACCAACTGAGCCATCCGGGAGCTCAGCGGCAGCTCAGCTCAAGGTGTCATGTTCAATCTTAGTTGCAGGGGGCTCAGCCCACCATCCCTTGCAGGAGTTGAGGAATCGAACTGGCAACCTTGTGGTTCAGAGCCCACTGGCTCATGTGGGAATCGAACTGGCAGCCTTCGGCGCTAGGAGCATGGAGCTCCAACCGCCTGAGCCACAGGGCTGGCCCAGAGAACTTTTAAGATTTACCCTTTTAGCAACTTTCAAATACACAATGCAGTGTTGTTGGCTACAGAGGGTGCCAAAAAAAGTGTATACACATTTTAAGAAAGGAAAAAACTGTATTAAAATTGTAATATTCATTATATACCAATAACAAAAGATGAATACAAGTCACGTTTGACTTCTGCAGTTACAAGAGGTGACTTCTTTGGAAAAATGACTTCTTTGGAAAAATGTCTATTCAATTCCACTGCCCATTTTTTGATCAGATTATGTATGTATGTATGTATTTTTACTATTGGGTTGTATGAGTTCTTCAAATATTTTGGATATTAACCCCTTACCAGATACACGACTTACAAATATTTTCTCTCATCTCTTAGGTTGGCTTTTCGTTTTGTTGATGGTTTCCTTTGTTATGTAGAAGCTTTTTAGTTTGATATAGTTCCACTTGTTTAATTTTGCTTTTGTTGCCTCAGCATTTCATGTCAAATCCAAAAACAATGTTGCCAAGACTGATATCAAGTAGCTTACCCCTGTTATCATCTAGGAGTTTTGTGGTTTTAGGTCTTGTATTCAAGTCTTTAATCCATTTTGAGTTGATTTTTCTGTATGGTGTAAAATAGTGGTCCAGTATCATTCTTTTGCATGTAAATGTTCTATTTTCCCAATACCATTTATTGAAAAGGCTGTCTCCTTTTCCTGTTTATATTCTTGTCTCCTTTGTCAGAAATTAATTAAACATATATGCGTGAGTGGGCTCTCAAGTCTGTTCTTGATCTATGTGTCTTTTTTTATGCCAATACCATATAATTTTGATTACTGTAGCTTTGTAATATAGTTCGAAATCGGGACGTATGATGCCGCCAGCCTATTCTTGTTTCTCAAGATTTCTTTGACTAGTGAGTCTTTGCAGTTCCATACAAATTTTAGGATTGTTCTAGTTCTATGAAAAAATCCATTGGAATTTTTTAGGGATTGCATTGAACTGTAGATTGTTTTGTGTAGTATGGACATTTTAACTGTATTAATCCTTCTAATACATAAGCACAGGATATCTTTCCATGTATTTGTGTCTTCTTCAGTTTTTTTCTTCAATGTTTTATAGTTGTCAGTGTACAGATTTTTCACCTCCATGGTTAAATTATTTTTAGGTATTTATTTTTTATGATGCAGTTGTAAATGGGATTGTTTTCCTAATTTCTTTTTGGGGTAGTTTGTTATTTGTGCATAAATATGCAACTGATTTTTGTATATTGATTTTGTATCCATCAACCTTACTGAATTTGTTTATTCTAACAGTTTTTAGTGGCGTCTTTCGGGTTTTTTATATATACTATGATATCATCTGCAAATAGAGAGAGTTTTACTCCCTACTTTCCAATTCAAATGCCTTTTATTTCTTTTACTTGCCTAATTGCTTTAGCTAGGATTTAGCCAGTACTGTGTCCAAAAAATGGTAACAGTGGGCATCCTTGACTTGTTTCTGATCTTAGAGGAAATGATTTCAGTTTTTCACCAGTATGATGTTGGCTGTGGGCTTGTCATATATGGCCTTTATTATGTTGAGATGTGTTCCCTTTATATCTAGTTTGTTGAGAATTTTTATCATGAATGGATGTTGAATTTTGTCAAGTGCTTTTTCTGTATCTATTGAAATTATGATATGATTTTTATCCTTCATTTGTTAATGTGGTTTATCACATTGATTGATTTGCGGATGTTGAATCGTCCTTGCATCCCTGGAAAAAAATCCTATTTGATCATAGCGTATGATTATTGTAATGTATTTTCTATATGCAAATATATCTTTCAAAAAAATTATGTATTTCTTTTAAAAACAGTGGGGGTTTTTTTGAGGGGGGTTGTATGTTGGTGGTTTGTTTGTTTGTGTCAGAGCTGTTCTGGTTATTATTGCTGTATCACAAAACATCCCAAAACGTAGTGATGTGAGACAATCATTTTATTACATCCAAGGCTTCTGTGGGTCATGAATTTGAACAGGACTCAGCAGGTATGCTCCATCAAAGCACTGTTCCGTGATATTTAGGTTCTCAGCTGGAAAGATTTGATGGCTGAAGGTAGGAATCCACTAGGAGCATCTTCACTCACATGTCCAGTGGTACACGCTGTCTGTCAGGTGGGGCCTCAAGTTAGGCTGTCCTCTGGAGCACCTGTGCATTGCTTTTCCATGTGGCCTGCACTTCCTCACAGCATGGTGGCCTCTTCTTACATGGCAGTCAAACTACTTAGATGACAGCTCTGGGCTCCTAAAGTTAGTGTCCTAGAAAACAAGGTAGAAGCTGCCTGGTCTTTTATGTCCCATCATGGATCATCACACCTACCATCCTCTTTTGATTGAAACAGCCATGAGGCCACCCAGATTCAAGGGGAGAAGAATCAAACCTGCCACTTGATCACACTGTAACCAGGTCATATTGTACAAGAGTACGTGGAATGGGTGATATTGTGCAGTTATCTTTAGAGCATACAATCTGTACCTGTAGATAGGCGCAAATTAGTGGAAAAGTACTTTGAACCCATGGTCTGCAGTGACCCAGTTTTTGTGGAATGATTACAGATGAAGCATCATTTGTCTAAATGACTCAGATTTATGGTTGAGGTTTATAATTATGTTATCTATTATTCTGGTAGTGAAATTTCTCCTTTTATTAGGGTTGGAAGGACCTGTGGTCTTTTTCAAGGTGTAACTCAAGGGTTTTATCAGCAGAAGATCTGAAAACTACAAACAAGTATTATCTAACTCATATAATAATGACAGTGAAAAAAATGTTTCATATTTTCTCCACGAAAAGTTTTAATGTATAAAAGAAACATGCAGGTGAATTGTATAGTACATGACTTTATTATTATCATAACAAAACTAAAAAGAACCATAAACAAATATTGAATTCTAGTTAATGATATGCATGCAAAGTGGTTAGAAGTAAAGTGTACTAATATATGCAACTTGCTTTGAAATTCACCAAAAATAAGATGAACTGAGGGATGATAGATGTTTAGAGAGGTCATAAAGCAAATATAGAAAAAGGTTTATTGTACAATTAGGTGGTGTGTGTTCTCTAAAAAAAATCAACTTTTCTATATGTTTGAATTTTTTCACAATAAAACCTTGGGGAAAATCGGGAGATACCACTAGAATGACCTTAAAAAAGTGGATTTCTTGGAATATTTTCTTCATTAAAAGTTCTGACACAATTTTAATGAAGTGACTACTACATCACCTACTTTTATTCAAGTAATTGGATAATTACTTGGTAAGAGAGAAAGCAGAAGGTAAAGAGTTAAGCACAAAAGCTTAGCACAGTTCTGTGACTGCAAAGTCAGAAACCTTTGAGACAAATAATTATAATTAACACAGTTTTGCCACTGGAAAAACTAAAACTCTGAGCTAACTGCATAAACAGTATGATCTCCATTTCAAATATTGTTTGCCCTTCTAAAATCTTACACCTATTTTTTCCCTTCAGGCAATTACTTGTTGTTTGTTCTTTTTCCTTTTCTTTGACCTCAACAATATGTTCCCTGTTTACATTATTCGTGGAATCATGAAGGGTCACTATTGTCTGCCCAATCCCAAAAGAGTTTGGTACTTTTTTCAGATTGTTTTGCTTGAATTGTACTGACGTGGTAACCCGCCGACCCAAGCATACACTCCAGTACTCTTGTGCTCTGGTCAGGCCAGAAAAAAAAAACAAATGATAAAAGGAATTAAAGTGTTTTTCAGTTACTAAGCAAAGGAGTAGTTGATAAGGAATAGTAAAACTTTAGAATTTTTGAAATCCTGTGGTATAATTTGGACTCACTGAAACATTTATACCTTAACTTAGAATAGTACTAGCTAACCAACTGAGGCATTCAACATTCTGTTGAATGCTCCCCTTAAGTGCCCACCAGTGACTGGTATTGTGACGTGCTATGCAGAGCGCTTGCACTTAAGAAACATAAGCAGGGTAGCTAGGGAAAAATGTTGGAGAGGACACCCGGACGTGAGCAGATTCGCACTGCAAGATAAAGCAAACAGAAGATAAGTGCCAAGGACCAGATGGAGTGAAATCACATTCCCCGGGCTATCTTGCCCAGCCTCAGAAGCCAGGCCAGGGGAGTTTGTGATCATGGTAAGGAATGGGGCTAACACTCAATGCTTAAGCTGCCCTGTCAGTCAAAATGGCTATTCACTATACTCCTTACTCCCAATTTTGTATTTAGTCTTGGATTTTTATCTGAAACCTGGCACCTTTGGCTTAAGACTTTCACTTCCAAGTCCATATTCCGGCTGTGTTTGCCCAGTTTTGGTGTTTGCATGGTTGAATGCTATCCCTGGAAAGGTGTATGTTTGAGCTCGTATGAAGTCAATGACTTGCCTTCAGCATTCATGAGAAAGTTCTGACGTTTCTGTTTCAAGGATTTGACATGTCAGCATGTGTAAGTCTAGTCTGCTGCCAAGATGCCTTATGCCATTAGGTTCCTTTTGGTCTTAGTGTGTAAGATTTCCCTTGCAGCTCTTAACCTGTTGCCATTAAAAGAAAGAATTATAATATTGTGATCTGTAGCATAGGTTGTTGGCACAAATGTAATTAGTACTGTATCACAACACTGCTTTGGGTTCGTGAGAACTTTTAAGTTTGTTGGCATTTTTTTTCTTAAATCTGTTTTTTACAACCATGCATTCAACTCCTGATTTTCCATTCAACCCATGAAGACGCTTCTCGGCTGCTCAGCCGGAACCTGGATTGGCCTCTTTCATTCAGCACACTTCTGAACCAGTGGCAAGTCTTGTGGGGAATAGTGGGTAGCAAATTCTAATTTGGCAGCACCCTGGGGACATTAATCAATCAGAAAATATAAATGAGCCAATCATTTCTCAGGTGAAATGGTTCTATTGAGAATAATACTGAAATGAAAAACACCAACATGTTGACTAAATTAAAAACACAGACGTTTGCAATTCATGTGATCAATGGCACTGATGATTTTATTTTTATGCGCTCTCATCAGGCTTGACTTTTCAGCCTCTATAATTTAAATAATTGTTAATAACTTATTAACTGTTCTAACGCTGAAATTCACCTGTACCCCTGGCTCCCTGGCTGATATCACAGCCCTCTCCATTTCCTTCCTCACTTCTGTTAAATGCCCATCTCAGCCCCATTGCCAGCAGCTTCAACAATATGTTGTGGTGGAAAATATTCTTGATTCAAATTGTGGGTGACAAATTGTAATTTAACTGTAATTTATATCATTTTCATGATCTAAGCATACATAGTGCTTCAAATATTTAAATAACTGAAATGTTCCTCAGATAAAAAACACACTTATCCAGGTTGGCCATTAGAAGTAAGAGAAGACCTCCCATAGGAACCTTTTTAAATATTATTTTGTTGTTGTTTGTTTTTAATGTTTATTCTTTAGTCCAAAGAGCTAATGATTAAGTCTTTGAGAAGTCAGGATGGGGGTAGTCCTTCATTTCTACTGCACAGATTGAAGACAATGGTAATCCTAGAAATACTGAGCTACTCTGAGCTTTTTAAATTAGAAAAAAAAAATTAGAGTCATTCGTTTTAAAATTCATATATGATGTTCACAATTACCATTGTCTGTGTTCAGATAGTTTAATAACCTCTCATCTGTGACCTCTCAGTAATAATGCCCAGTAAAAGTGCCTATTTTAAAAAGCTTCCTGTGGAAGAAAGTAAGCCTTCCAGGCAGGGCAGCTCCATGACTTGTGGGGCTCAGTGAAAATGAAAATGTGAGGCTTCTTGTTGAAAAAACCAGAAAAAGTGCCATCCAAGGTACTAACATATGAAGCTTGTTCCTCCCTTCCATGGTCTCTCCACCTGTAATGGTGTTTTTCTTTGATAATTTAGGTCGTGTTCCTTCAGGCTCATGGGGACTCTCAGAGCACAGACTCTCATAGACCCTGGGGGTCTTCTCCCACGACTCCCTGTACAAGCAGCCCATAAATGTCAGGTTCCCCCTCCTGCCAGCTACCACACTGACACTCTGTGCCTTGGCATGTCCCCTTTCCACAGTCCCACCACTCCAACCCACACTGGGTGCATATTGCAACCTCCACAGTGGAATACGGAGGTGGACAAGTGCCCACCAAATGGTCTGAGGCACTGTGGACCCTGGGCAGGACAGCTGCTTCCACGCCCCACGTCAAGATGCAGCAGGGCACATGCCAACCCTGACCCTTCTCACACCCACAACCATCTTCTGCTCAGGGACAGAGAGTAAGAGTATTTCCTGGGAGAGGGAGGGCAGAGAGAGGGAGGCCAGTGGGGGCTGAAGCACCAGGAGATGGCAGAGCAGACAGGGGACAACCTTTCCTGAGGGGCCGGGAAGAAGGGACTGCACCACGGCCAAGCCTCTCTCCACGTGTGCTCCACTGTCCCATCAGACTTCACTTACAGAGCACAGATTCAAAGATAAAATTATGAATTTCAAGACACCAGTCACAGAGCATTAAACCCCAAGCACTGGGCTCTTCTAGGTGACACCCATAAAGCTGCCTACAGGCTAAACCCAACCTACCTGTAAAATAATAAAATAATGGCTAACATCTGTTATGCCAGGCACTATTCTAAGCACTTTATTTTGCATGTATCCATTAATCCTCTAGAGAACTTATGAAGTATGTGCCATTGTTATCCCCATTTTACAAGTGAAGTAACTAGTGTCCAAGGTCACTCTGTAGTAAAGGGCACCTTGAGGATTCAAACCCAGGCAGTCTGGCTCCCAAAGATCTTTATTGGAGAACTGAAAGAGGAGTGAATAGCTTAGACATTCGCTGAAAAAGCAAATCACACTTAGAAACACTGTGTAATGGTGGAGGCTTGGTCTGAAAGCTAATTTCTAGGAGATAAAATCCTGATTGATTACACGTACCTTGGATACTCTGTTAATAGGCTGTTGCCTTGATCTAATTAGAACATCAAAAGCAACTATTAAATACATAGGCTTCTCTGTGAAGTAATGTCACACGACTGGAGTGATTCAATAGAAACCAGAAGGGATTTGTGCCCAGAATTGTACCATTTTAAAACTTTCTGTAGATGTCTTCTCCAACCCCCGCCTCCACATTGCCCTGCCCAAGGCTATACAGCTGATGAGTGACAGGGCAGGGCCCCAGACCTCTTTGTCCTAGACAAGGAAGTGCAAAGAACATTGCCAGGCACCCCTGTAATATTCTTGGTGCGTGCTTAGACCCCTCCTTGAGAAGGATGCACTGTGAAGAAAAAGAGGATGGGGCCGGGAGAAAGGGGATGTCAACCAGTATCTTCCCTAATGCTGACTCTCTTTTCTATTCTCCCTTATTGAAGAGGAGTTCATGTTTCGTTGTGTAAAAGTACTAATGTTGACTGCAACCATGTCATCTTAAGCATAATTGCTCTTATAAAATCACTGTTTTGTTGAAATTGCTATTAATATTATAAAATCTTCCCTAATTATAATGGAAGTATTGCTGGGTCAACTTGTCTAACCCAGTTCTCCAAAATAGGAGAATTCAAAGGTAATAGACAGCATGATTCCTTGCTGTCTATGCCTTCAAAGTGCCAACAAGATAGGTCTAATAACATGCGTTAACTTTATTTGTGGAATATGCAAGGAACCAGGGCAGAAGTCATGACTCTTACTTCCTCTGCTGACTGCCTTTTACTCTGAAGTACAGTATGTCACCATAGAAAAACATAGAATAAGAGCCAATGCCAGCCTGTTTATTTAACCAGTTTATTGAGGGTTCTCAACTCAGGAGCCATACACATTAAACAATATTATTTGTTTTCATGGTGGTTTTCAACTAGCTTTGTCAAATCTTTTCCTGTTTGTTAAGTGTATCTTTGTCATATTCAACAACTTTGGGGTCACCTGTTTATTAACATTCAGTATTGTTTAAAACTTTAATCTCAAATGCAGTTTAAATTCTCCTCTGCCCTCTACCAATGCAGATAGGAACTGGGATGCTCACCTTTTGAGCGGTTGAAGGGATCGGAGAGCAGAGTCTGGTTCTAAAGCTTCTAGTTCTCCCTTCTCTTTGCAAAGCCAGGGAGAATCAAGTGGTAACAAGGCATATGTGTATTTACACAGCTGCCCACTCTTCGAGTCCTCTGTTGATTATGACTACTTCTCTGAGTACCTCTGAGGCAGGCATCCAAATGCTGGCCTTCTCAGGGGCTAAATATGTGAGTTTTTCAGAGAGCCTATAAGGGGTCCACACCATATTGTTTTCTGATGTCAGAGTACCACAATTGTGTCACCTCCTCCCTTGCTTCAATGGCATGCCTCACCAAAGCCTCTTGCTGATGGATTTCCCTTGCCAGGCAGGTCATCATCTTGGGTAAAGCACCAGCAAGTAGACTCAGGGCAACTCCAACTGGTCCCCACAGGAGTTTCCTACAAATGTAGGCTTCTTCACCACCGCCCTTCTCTGCCCCTGCTGTTTCTCTCTGGTTCTCTCTGCCTTGCTCAGATAGGCACAGGGAGAGATTAGCCTGTTCTCTGCCTAAACAGTTGTCCAGTAGGGAATGAAATGCCAATGTTTTCAGCTTAGAGGTATAGCCAGTCTTTGTGGCAGTCTCCTGGAGCCCCACCAGCATCTTCGAAACTAGCTTCATAGAATGGAATCACCTCTCACCACAAGCCCTATACTTCCCACAGAAACCAGTGGCCCCATAACCCATGCCCTTCTTTTCCCAAATTTTTCATAGGGAGGTTGGGGTGATGGCTATAGTACGTTCTGACACCTTTTAGGTTTAGGAGGTGGCTGGGCCCAATTGCTGAGCGCTCTCTTTAGGCCTCACTTAATCCCTACTGTTATCAATGATGGGTCCGTCCTCTCAAGCAACAATAAAAGTACCACTCACCATGCTGTTATATGTTGGTAGAAGGAATAATTTGTGAGGCAAAGGAAAGTCCTTGAGAAGTCTTTGGTACAAAGTAAAAAATAAATGTTCATTCCTTTGCCCTTCAAAAAAGGCTGAGATTCTAAGAGAAGGCTTAATCAAGGAGGATGCTGTATCAAATAGACTTTGACAAAATGGATAGGACTGAAAAAATGTATTTCAGTCAAAAGGAGCCTATGAACAGAGGTTGGGATATGGACAATTGGAGAGTAGATTTGAGGAAAATGAGTAAACTTTTTGGTAGCGAAAAGCAGGATATAAGATCAGAAAAGCAGGCTGGGAATATCAGATCGGGGGTTATTGAGGACAGGGTTAAGGAATCTAAATCTGGTTACAGTGGAAAGGCTTTTCCGCAAAGAGAGTGACCTGCTGAAAATGGCAAATTTGGGGGAGTTGATTGCTAGGCGACGCCCAGAGTGGGGTGGGAGAAAAGAAACCAGAGAGCTAGTAGTATAACAATTTAAAAAGGAAGAAGTAGGAGGGTGGAGTGCAGGGGAGCACATGGAAAGGAGAATGTAAGCAGTATTGGGATTGTGTGTGATTTTTGATGACTAGTCTTGTAGGATAGGACATGCCAGCATGTCCCAAATCCATGCTGCATGACACTAATCCTGTGGATGTGCCAAGTCAACAAAGGATTCTCTGGTCAAAGAAGCTGAGGAAACTCAGCAAAATATGGTCCCCACTTAGAAATTCATAGTTAACGCAATATAGCAGTCCTAAAGATAAAGAAGCAACATAACTTTGATTAGCCCAACATTACCCAAAATTATTTGATCATAGACCCCCCCACCCTTGGTGTAACTCCCATCATACAGAACCAGTGTTCCATGGCTATGGTTCTCAGAGAACCATTGCACTATGTAATATGCTATGAATAGATTGCTGTGTTGATTTGTACATTAGTATTGTGTATTGCTTTAGCAAACATTAAAAAACAAAAGTATAATTTATGATCAGCTCTGTTTCTGAAAAGAAAATCGTTCTCGAACTCTTCTAAGCTTGAGCTATATCTTTTGAAACTTGACCTTGTCCCATTCCAAATGAAATACTTTTTGTAGCACAAGATCAAGAAGAAGTAACTGCAATTTTATAATTTTATGATAATTTCTGGGATTGATTTTTGTGTCCTTAAGAAGATATACATCAGTATCTGTGTCCTCAGCTTTGGGCTTGGGGGAAAAAAGCTTTATTTTTAGAGTACTTTTTTACTTTCAAAGTGAGCACATGTAAAGTAAGGATTTTGTTTGGGAGAATAACAAGAGGAAAATTGCCTCATTCCTTGTGTTGTTTCATGTAATAACTGCTAACTAAAAAGTTATTGATTATGAAAATAAGGCAGGTATTAATTACACTTTATACACAAAGAAATGTGAGTCTAAAGATGGTAATATATTGGCTCACGGTAGCCAGTTTATGATAGAACCAGGACTTGAAATAATCAGGTTTTATGTTTTTTCTGATAAAGCACTCCTCCTTAAACAGTGAAAAATAAAATAACTACTTTTGTTGAGTGTCAAAAAGACTTTTCCTTTGTTTGGAAATTATTCCAAAATTCAAGGGGTGCCACAAAAGCTACCGTCTTCACACTTACTCTGGAAGAGAGGTCCCTCGCTTCTACACAGTTAGTAAAGTCAACAAACGGAGTGAACGTGTCTGTCTTGCCTTTCACTTTTCACTTTACCCACTAAAGAGTATCAAAGACTAGTACGCTCCTACTCTCAGGGCAGGAATTATGCCCAATTGAATAATAAAGAAACTGGGACTCAGAAAGGTAGTGACTTACCAGTCATTGGGCAAGTTGATGAGACACATCTTATCTGTCTTTGGAGCACCAAGCATTCAGAATAATTACTCCAAGTATAGTTATTGAATAGCAGATTTGTTGTCTGAGGAAGTAAGTAGCGTCTTATTCATATATCTCCGGTATGATTTTTCACTTAAAGAGGCTAATCTATGTCGAAAGTAAAAGTGCCTGTTACTTTAAATCAAGCATGAACTATTGCTATATTATTTTTAAAGCTTATAAACAAACGCTTATAAAAGAAATAAACTTTACTTCCAACAATAGAAAAATGGGGAATAGATTTTAAAAGCTCATTGCTTTATAGCTTTAATAATGTTCAAATACTAGGTTAATAAAAAGGAAAAATTTGATTTTATCATTTTTCTCATATTACATATTTTGGTGTGTCATTTATAAAATCTATTTCAAATCTATTTTGTTGTGATCAAATTTATAGTTACTTTATATATCTGTTCATGTTGAAAAGTATTTTTAATAATAAAGAATTATATATAATCTGTTCAAAGTAAGGATTGTTAATTACTTCAAGAATGAAACCAGGCAATGAGGAGTAAGGAGGGGCACTTTCAGTTTTTGCTCTCTATTTTATATTATATTATCTCTTAGAGTATATTAATGTATCATAAGCAAAAATCTTATAATTTTTTCAAAGTTCATAAAAATTGGTTTCAAAGAATGAAGGCATATAATTAATGGGCATTTACACTTTTGTCAAAAAATTCAACCATACAAATACTATAAAAAAGCTTCTGTGTAGCCATCATGTAATTGTGGTAAACATTAACATTTTAGGGAAGTAAATTTTTTATTTTAAAGGAAATACTCCCAACTTGCCCTGTTGACCAGGAGTCAGTGTGAGTTCTTAGCCTTTCCTGCCTCGGTCAGTATTGGTGTAGAAATGGCATATGCTGCAACAGCTCTCAGTCTTACGCCACAGGGCCCCGCTGCAAAACAGGTGTAACCATTGGTTGCTGGGCAATGGAGAAAACAGCAAACCCAGCTCCCTTCACTTCTACATTTATTTATCTAGATTAATGATGTAGACCATCATAAACAAACAAGATATTTGTTATATAAATAGGATAGCTAATGCATTTCAGGAAATTTTAAGATTTTCCTTAGTGTTCATGTGTACTTTCAATGCTTTTAACCTTGAAAGAGATATATATTGTTTGGAAATCAAAATTAAAGTTATATTGAAAGAGTACAATGTGATTTCCTTACCTCCTGATAAATAGTACCATGCATCTTAGGAAGGTACATTGGGTTTTCCATTTGAATTGTTTCCTAACAAATGAAAGTTACAGAATAATTCATTTGTAATGAAGCACAGAATAGTCTTATCATTTAGAGGAGAAAATCTCAAGTTGTCTCATTCTGTACTAAAATTCAAAGGAAAATCAAATCCAAAAGAAAAATTTTTTAACCAATAAAAAGAGTAATTACAGCTTATTTAGAAAGGCTCAGTAAAGGCTTGTTCATTTATAAAGGCTAAAAAAGTTCTAAAAGCAATATATTCAAATGTTTTATAAGATATGACATCTACTATCAGTTGTAATGGCTCTGCTTCACCATATTAACAGTCAGTACAAAAGCCCCACCGTCTCTGAACAGATTGTTTCCGCAATTAGTATCTATGTACTAAGTTAGCAATAAAAATATATATGGGTCTATTTCCTCAGGCTCTACCTTCCTAAAGTGTTGCAAAAGTAAAATGAAAAATAGATAAATAATCATTTTAGGAGTGGAATGTAAAATGTCACCCATGAAAAATGTCTTAATAATAATATATATGGCATACTGGAAATCAGACTTAAGATCTCAAATAAGTATTTTTGTTATAATCTACTCTTTTGTTGGCTATCATGGTTATTTATATGAGTGGGAAAGCTTTGGAGCTTTCTGTATGCATAACTGCTTCAGCTATATTGACCCATTTACTAATACAATGCAAAAGCTACCATCCTTTTACACCCAGTTCCATCAAACAACCAGTCAGTTTAATCAAATTATCAAATTGCTTATGAGTGTGTGTGACGCGTGAATGAGGACTCTTACCAAAAATGCTTGTGTTTTCTTCTACTTTGTCTACTTATAATTCAGCCACATTGATGGCAGACTGTTAGTTTGGCTGAGACTTGTCCATCTTCAGATTGTTTAGTGGTCATTAATTAGTGAGATTATCGTATTTAAAAGCCAGTTTAAGAAAAATCTGATAGTGATTCTTAAAATCAGCAAGATGGCACAATCGGAAGCTCCAGACCCTTCTTCTTCCCATAGAGACACCGACTCAACAACAATAAGTGGTTCACTTCCCTTTGTGAGAAATCTAGAAACCAGTTAAGAGGCTTCTGCAGCCGACGCAAGCTCAAAATGAGCCACATTGAAGCCAGCAGGAAAATTCACTGGCACGCTCTCACCATAGTCTCCCCCTGGCACAGTGCCAGGCAACTGGGGAGGACAGTCCCACTTCCCATCTTCTGGGAGGAGAAAGAGAAGACTGGATTCTATATCTATGTTCTTTTTTTTTCTTTCTTTCTTTTTTTTGAGGTTGGGTACGGGGTTGGGCACTGCCTAAGAAATTGGCTTCTGTCTCACCTGCCGAGTGCTGATGGGACCAAACATACTCTAGATGCCTGGGACCACAGAACAGAAAGGACCTGGGTGGCACGCTGCTGCTCCAGAATACCAGTGATGGGACAGACGGGCCAATACAGCTCGGGAAAGAGAAGAATGGTGCATGCCTCCAACGTCCTTGCTTTCCAAGGGGCCGCCCAAGGAACTCTCCATGACATTGGTCTGGACAACGATTTCTTAGATGTGACACCGAAGCTCAGGCAACAAAAGCAAAAATAGACAAGTGGTACTACCTCAAACTAAAAAGCTTAGTCACAGTAAACAATCGACAGAGTGAAAAGGCAATCTGCTGAATGGGAGAAAATATTTATAAATTACATATCTGATAAGGGGTTCATATCCAAAATGTAAAGAACTCCTACAACTCAATAGCAGAATAATATTAATAATAATAATAATTCAATTTTAAAATGGGCAAACTAGATGTTTCTGTAAAGAAGATACACAAATGACCAATAGGTACATGAAAAGATGCTCAACGTCACTAATTATCAGGGAAATGCAAATCAAGACCACAGTGAGATATTACCTCACACCTGTTAAGACAGCCATTATAAAAAATAAAAAAAAGAAACAGAAAGTAGCCTATTTTCAAAAACCTCCCAACAAAGAAAGGCACAGGATCAGAGGGCTTCACTGGTGAATAATACCAAACAATAGGCGAGGAAGTGGAGAAATTGGAACCCTTGTGCACTGCTGTGGGAATGTAAAATCAGGCAGCCTCTATGGAAAATAGTATGGAGGTTTCTCAACAAAATGTTAAAAGAACTACGCTATGATCCAGCAATCCCACAGATTTTCATCCAAAAGAACTGAAATCAGGATCTTGAGATATTTTCACTCCCCCTTCGTTGCAGCATTCTTCTCAATAGCCGAGGGGTAGAAATAACCTAAATGTCCATGGATCGATGAATGTATAAAGAAAATGTGGTAAATACACACAATGGAATACTATTCGGCCATAAAAAAGAAGGAAATCCTCACATGCTACAACATGTATGAACCTTAAGGACATTACGCTAAGTGAAATAAGCCAGTCACAGAAGGACAGATACTGCATGATTCCACTTACATCTATCTAAAGTAGTCAAAGCAGAAAGTAGAATGGTGGTTTGCATGGGCTGGGGGGTGGGGGGTGGGAAATGGGGAACTGCTGTTCGATGGACATGAAGTTTCAGTCATGCAGAATGAGAAAGTTCTGGAAATAGAAGTCTGTACAACGTTGTGCCTATGGTTAATAATAATGTACTGTACACTAAAAATCTGTTAAGGCAGATCTCATGTTGTGTTTTTTTACCACAATTTTTTGTATACCAACATTTCCAGGACAAATGGGTCATGTGAGGATGAGACAGATTTGCACTGAATAAGTTAAGACCAATAAAAGTATAGTGAGACAATTAACTTTCCTAGGCCTGCAAATTTCAGAAAAATATACTTTACTATATACTACATTGAATTGCAGCTTTCAGCTAGGTCTGTTTATGTATCTATATTCAGAAGTATGAAACTGATACTGATTATGGCTATCAGAGGAAATTTTTTTTACAGTGTTTTAGTACTTGCCAGCTTTTTTGTGATTTGTTCTATCTTAGGGCTATTTCAGATATGATTTTCTCCTGGTAGACACATTATAGAAACTGTTTTCTTGACATGTACAGTATGTTCTCAATACTTTCTCCAGTCTTTGGTGTCCAAGGTTACTACTAATAGTGACAGACTACTTTGTTTTAAGAAAATTTAGTACTATTTATATTTAATAATTTTTTATTGTAGTAATAATGATTAATTTTACATAATATCATTGAAATTCATGGTACATTACCATTATTTTAAAACAGCGACCGGCATGTGTTTTTAAAGAACAAGTTAAAAATACCAATAAACAGTGATATTCAAATACAATGTTTATCTACAAATATCTTACATTATATTTATTGCTTGCTAAACTTCCTCCTCTCTGTGTACAAAACAAGCATACTTGCCAGACCACAAGCAAATCCATAATTCGCATGTTTAGTATCATTGCCATTTAGTTTGAATGTATAGCACATATTTATCTGAATATTTAGTCATAGAGTCCTCATTTCTTTAAGTATTCTAACACCACTTGAATTCTGAAAATGAAGACAATTTTTCTTTCCAAATTCTTAGAAATGTGTTGCTCTCCAGCTTTAAAGCAGCAAACAGTTGCCAGGAGAAGCCTTAAGAAAGCCAATTTTATACCCAGAGGCTATAGAGTTGAAGGAATTACGTAGACATCGTTCTAAAATTTGTACTGACTTATCTGATTTGGCTCTCTGGCCTAAAGTTGACCAGATAATTTCCAGAGCTGTAATTTATTTTCAATTATGAGACCTTAGTCAGTTATGGGGAAAAAGGTTTTTCTTTCCCCTCTCAAGTTTTTCCAGTAATGCTTCCATGTACCATTAAACTATTGGCACATTTTACTCCCAGAGGATAGATTTTGTTTGGCATCCTGAGGAATTTTGATATATTTAAGAAGGTGAGAAGTACACATTGGCATCATTTAAACAACATAAGTCTAAACCCAAATTGGCTTTTACATGCCAAAGATGTGAAATGTGCCAACTGTTTAATAGTACACAATAACTGTTCAACTACGTAAGTTGATTTCAGCAAAACAGTTTGGTGTCTGTTTTATCCTGAATCATTTAGATACAATTATACCTTATGGTGCCTTAATAATAGAGGCAAGTTGTCCATGACTTTTACATAAGCAGCTATGAATAGTATTGAAATGGTAGTCATACTAGAGTGAATAGAATACAGGAATATTGCTTTAGTTCAAAGTGCCTCTTTAGCAGCCTCTATGCTGCCAACAAATGTGAAATAGGAAAATAAAGTTTGAGGTTGATTGTAGATCGTGAACCTCTAAACTTCTTTTAATAAAATAAATTTGGACTTTTAGTGAGTTGCGGAAACCTATTACAGATTTTCTTTTATTTTCAGACTTTTATGCCAAAAAAATGTATACACATTTTAAGAAAGAAAAAAACTGTGTTAAAATTCTAATATTCAAAATATACCAATAACAAAAGATGAATACAAGTCATGTTTGACTTCTGCAATTACAAGAGATGTTCGAAGTGGTTACCATCAGCATAATTTTAATACAGTTTTTTTCCTTTCTTAAAATGTGTATGCATTTTTCTGGCACCCTCTGTATATTCATTTTTGACTGGCCCAACTTTTATAGTGTGTGTTTATGTCTATGTGTGTGTAAAATTTGTATATATGTGTGGGATGCTGTGCAAGCCATAGTTAGAACGAGAAACATAGTACACAGGTACTTACCCTGGCACAAAGCAGACAGTGCTTGATTTTAATATAGATAAAAAACAAAAGTTAGCATGGCATAAGATAGTAAGAGAATTTCGGTGGTGGGAGAGGCTATGTTAGCAGTGATGATCTGGGAGCCTTACGGAAGTAACTCATGTAAGTAGACTTCAAAGAGAGATCCCCATGGTTAGGAAGCAGAAGAATAGAAGTAAGCATAGAAACCAGAGAGTGTGGAGAGGGAAAGGTGGAGGGGAAGAGGTTGAAGTTCTATTTTAAAAGGTACACTTCTCTGTTACTAAATCAAGAGAAAAGGGCTAGATGGGACTTTACAAAATATGTAAGATATATTTGAGATGATGATATATTCATTTCATGACCTACATAAAATTCACTTTAAGTAACATGGGGTCACTCCAAAGAGATAGGCAGTCACCCTCCAGACAGCCAAAACTGAGGTGCATTGAGAAGATAATGTGACTCCACTCTGGAGAGACATGCTATTGGTAAGAAGTCACCATGGATAGAGAAAAGCAGCAGTAGTTTTAAATATTGAACCTCAGATAAAAAGTAACAAAAACAGATGCTCTAAATTTGGGTGCTTCTCTCACAGGCAACCCTTTGTAGTGTATTCCAGAGTGAGTAGCCACGGAGATTTACTTATTTAACAGTGATTCATGATTTTTTTAAGCCACCTAGGAGCCAGGTAATGGAAAGTAAAGTTGAAAGATAAGTTAATGTCAAGTCATGAAAGCCTTCTTTAGATTTAGTGCCAAACAACTTTTCTACAAGATGAAGTGAATTCAGGCATAATAAAAATTATTACTTTATATTTGGACTATATCCAAAATAGAGCTTTTCTTATAATACACAAAGCAGAATATTTTAGATTATTGTAGATTACAACGCCTCTTAGAGAGAAGCAGCTAAAGATAATTATAGAACGTCCCCCAAATGTTTTCTTTTCCTACAATGAGCAGATTCTTTAGTTGTGTTCCCTCACAGTAGTAGTTAACATTATTATCTCTTCCTCTTATACATAAAAGTAAACTTCTCCACAGCGAAGTAAACCCAAATCTTATAACATAGACTTCTGGTTGACATTTACTTTCATGAACACTGAACTATGAATATTATTGGTGTCTTCCCCCCACACACATTAGATGTCTCTATTACCCTCAGAGAACTTACAAATACAGTAGGGCAGAAAAGGCTAGTTGGTAAGAAGCATTCGTATATAATAAAGTGTACAATTATGCAGAGTACTCTATGGTTATAGTGCAGCAAGGAAAGTCAATTAGGTCTAGAATAAGGAAGGTGCTAGGATTTGGCCAAACCTTGAAATGTAGCAGAATTGGGAAAACACTGAGAGAGGCAAGTCTTCTTGAGAGAGAAAAGCATGAGTGAAACCAAGGAGGTTTGAATGCCAATGGCACATTGGGAAACAGTCTAGAAACTGGTCTGACTGAAGAAAATTTGTGTTGGGGAAAAATAACTGCAATGGGGTTGATTTCTGGGATGCCTTGAAAACCATAAAGGATATGGACAACCACTGTAGGTTCTTGGTGATACCCTAAAAGCAACATTTAATAGATGTCAGTATGGTAGAAGTACATAGGATATATTGTTGGAGGCAGAGAAAAGGGTCAGGAATGCAGTTATTTTAAGTGTGAGGTTATGACAGTGTCAAAAACTATAGTAAAAGTGAGGAAGGAAAGAAAGAGATACATAAAGTCATTTCCAATAAATAATCAACAAGGCTTCAACACAGAATAGTTATAGAATGAAGAAAAATATGACTAAAATGCAGCTGTTATATATGGCCCTGTATAGTCATGTTGGCTTTTCTTTTTTTTTCTTTTTTTATTTAATTAAAGTTTATTGGGGTGACAATTGTTAGTAAAGTTACATAGATTTCAGGTGTACAATTCTGTAATACATTATCTATATCTCACATTATGTGTTCACAACCCAGAGTCAGTTCTATTTCCATCACCATATTAGACCCCGTTTACTCCCTTCTAAAGTCCCACTTCCCGCTTATCCTCTGGTAACCCCTAAACTATTGTCTATGTCTGTGAGTTCTTGTTCCTTCATTTGTTTTTCTTGTTCTTTTGTTGTTTTCAGTTTTATATACCACATATCAGTGAAATCGTATGGTTCTCTACTTTTTCTGTCTGACTTATTTTGCTTAGCATTATAATCTCAAGATCCATGCATGTTGTCACAAATGGTACTATTTCATCTTTTGTTACTGCCGAATAGTATTCCATTGTGTATATACAACACAACTTCTTTACCCATTCATCTATTGAGGGACATTTTGGTTGTCTCCATGTCTTGACCACTGTAAATAAAGCTGCAATGAACATTGGAGCACACATGGCTTTATGAATAAATGTTTTCAGATTTTTTTGGGTAGATACTCAGGAAAGGGATTGCTGGGTCATATGGTAATTCTATTCTTAACTTTTTGAGGAACCTCCACACTGCCTTCCATAGCAGCTGCACCAGTCTGCATTCCCACCAACAGTGTATGAGGGTTCCTTTTTCTCCACAGCCTCTCCAACACTTGTTACTATTTGTCTTGTTGATGATAGCCATTCTAACTGGGTGAGGTGATATTCATTGTGGTTTTTATTTGCATTTCTCTGATGATTAGTGATGTTGACCATTTTTTCATATGTCTATTTGCCATTTGTATGTCCTCTTTGGAGAAATGTCTCTTCAGGTCCTCTGCCCATTTTTCAATTGGGTTGTTTTTTTGTTGTTGAGTTGTATGAGTTCCTTGTATATTTTTGGATATTAGCCCCTTATCAGAGGCGCTGTTTGCAAAAATCTTCTCCCATTCAAGTTGGTTGCCTCTTTATTTTGTCAATGGTTTCTTTTGATGTGCAAAAGCTTTTAAGTTTGATAGAGTCCCATTCATTTATTTTAGCTTTTACTTCCCTTGCCTTTGGAGTCAAATTCATAAAGTGCTCTTTGAACCCAAAGTTCATAAGTTTAGTACCTATGTTTTCTTCTATGCAGTTTATTGTTTCAGGTCTTATGCTTAGGTCTTTGATCCATTTTGAATTAATTTTGGTATATGGTGACAGATAGCAGTCCAGTTTCAATCCTTGCATGTGGCTTTCTAATTCTGCCAGCACCATTTATTGAAGAGGCTGTCTTCTCTCCATTGTATGTTTTTTGCTTCTTTGTCAAAAATTATCTGTCCATATTTATGTGGGTTTATTTCTGGGTTCTCAATTCTATTCCATTGGTCTGTGTGTCTCTTTTTCTGCCAATACCATGCTGTTGGATTATTGTTGCCCTGTAGTAGAAGCTAAAGTCAGGAAGTGTGATACCTCCAGCACTGTTCTTTCTTCTTAGGATTGCTTTGGCTATTCAGGATCTTTTGTGGTTTCATACAAATCTGATGATATTTTGTTCTATATCTTTAAAAAATGCCATTGGGATTTTGATGGGGATTGCATTAAATCTGCATATTGCTTTAGGTAATACGGCCATTTTAACTATGTTGATTCTTCCAATCCATGAGCACGGAATGTCTTTCCATTTCTTTGTGTCTTCTTCAATTTCTTTTTAGGACGTGTTTAAAATGTCTTCAGCATATAGGTCTTTCACATCCTTGGTTAAGTTTATTCCTAGGTATTTTATTTTTTTTGCAATTACAAAAAGAATTGTGGTTTTTTTATTTCTTTTTCTGAGATTTCATTGTTAGTATATAGGAATGCAATGGACTTTTGTATGTTGATTTTGTAGCCAGCAACTTTACTGTATTCATTTATTATTTCTAATAGCTTTTTGGTGAGTCTTTAGGGTTTTCTATGTATAGCATCATGTCATGTGCAAAGAGTGACAATTTAACTTCTTCATTCCCAATTTCGATGCCTTTTATTTCTTTCTCTTGCCTGATTGCTCTGGTGAGGACTTCCAACACTATGTTGAAAAGCAGAGGTGATAGGGGACAGCCCTGTCGTATTGCTGAACGTAGAGCAAAGGGCTTCAATTTTTCACCATTAATTAAGATATTAGCTGAGGGTTTGTCATATATGGCCTTTATTATCTTAAAGTATTTTCTTTCTATACCTATTTTATTAAGCGTTTTAATCATAAATGGATGTTGTATCTTGTCAAACACTTTTTCTGAATCAATTGATATAATCATATGATTTTTGTCCTTTATTTTGTTTATGTGATGTATCACATTGATGGATTTGCATATGTTGAACCATCCTTGTGCCCCTGGGATGAACCCCACTTGGTCATGATGAATAATCTTTTTAATGCATTGTTGCATTCGATTTGCTAGAATTTTGTTTAGAATTTTTGTATCTGTATTCATCAGAGATATTGGTCTTTTTTGTGTGTTATCCTTATCAGGTTTTTGTATCAGGGTAATGTTGGCCTCATAAAATGAGTTAGGGAGTATTGTCTCTTCTTCAATTTTTTGGAAGAATTTGAGTAGGACAGGTATTAGATCCTCTTTGAAGGTTTGGTAGAATTCACTAGTGAAGCCATCTGGTCCCGGACTTTTGCTTTTGGGAAGGTTTCGGATGACTGATTCAATTTCCTTACTGGTGATCGGTCTATTTAGATTTTCCAATTCTTCGTGATCCAGCCTAGGAAGGCTATATGTTTCTAAGAACTTG
Organism: Rhinolophus ferrumequinum; assembly: GCF_004115265.2. Lineage (NCBI taxonomy): Eukaryota > Metazoa > Chordata > Mammalia > Chiroptera > Rhinolophidae > Rhinolophus > Rhinolophus ferrumequinum. The sequence goes on along the minus strand of NC_046294.1, from coordinate 25,611,311 downwards.
TCCGTTTCTTCTAGATTACTGAATTTGACATATAGTCCTTCACAGTATTCTTGCATGATCCTTTGTATTTCTGTGGCATCCGTGATAACTTCCCCTCTTTCATTTCTGGTTTTGTTTATTAATATCTTATCTCTTTTTATCTTAGTGAGTCTAGCCAAGGATTTGTCGATTTTATTAATCTTTTCAAAGTACCAGCTCTTTGTCACATTAATTCTTTCTATTGTCTTTTTGTTCTCTATTTCATTTAGTTCTGCTCTGACTTTTATTATTCTTCTGCTGACCTTGGGTTTCATTTGTTGTTCTTTTTCTAGTTCTTCAAGGTATAATGTGAGGTTATTTGTCTAGGATTTTTCTTGTTTCTTAAGATAGGCCTGTAATGATATAAATTTCCCTCTTAAAGCTGCTTTTGCTGCATCCCAAAAATTCTGGTAGGATGTATTTTCATTCTCATTTGTTTCTACGTATCTTTTGATCTCTCCTCTTATTTCTTCTTTCACCCGGTTATTCTTTAAAAGTATGTTGTTTAATCTCCACAAATTTGTGGGTTTTTTCTGCTTTCTTTTTGCATTTGACATCCAATTTCAAAGTCTTGTGATCAGAGAATATGCTTGGTATTATTTCAGTCTTATTAATTTGCTGAGGCTAGTTTTATGTCCCAATATATGGTCTATGCTTGAGAATGTTCCATGTACACTAGAAAAAAATGTATCGTCTGATGTTTTAGGATGAAGTGCTCTATATATGTCAATGATGTCCATTTCATCTAATGTGTCATTTAGGGCTGCTATTCTTTGTTTAATTTCTGTTTGGATGATCTATCCATAGCTGTCAATGATGTATTTAGGTCCCCTAGTATAATTGTGTTTTGGTCAATTTCTCCCTTTAGTTCTGTTAGTAGTTGCTTGGTATATTTCGGTGCTCCCTGATTGGTGGCATAAATATTGATGACTGTTATGTTCTTCTTGTTGTATAGTCCCCTTTACCATTATGAAATGTCCATCTTTGTCTCTTGTTATCTTTTTCACCCTGAAGTCTGTTTTATCTGATATCAGTATGGATATACCTGATTTTGTCTGGATACCATTTGCTTGGAGTGTCAATTTCCATTCTTTCACTTTGAGTCTATGCTTGTCCTTGTAGCTGAGATGTGTCTCTTGGAGACAGCGTATGGCTGGGTTTAGTTTTTTGATCCAATCTGCTACTCTGTGCCTTTTTATTGGTGAGTTCAGTCTATTTACATTTAGGATGATTATTGATAGGTGATGATTTCCTATCATTCTATCTTTGGTTTTCTGGTAAGGCTGTGTCTGCATTGTTTCTTTGCCTTTTTGTTATTGTCTGTTATTTCTGTGTGGTGGTATTCAATGATTTTTCCCTCTGTTTCTTCTTTTATTACAGTATATGTCAGTTCCGGATTTTTTCTGAGTGGTTACCTTTAAGTTTATGTAAAAGAAAGTTTCATATTTAGAGTATTCCGTTTTCTTCAGCATGCTTACTTTCTCCATTCCCACATACTGGTTCAGGCTTTTACTCTCCCTCCTTTTATGTTTTAGTTGTCACAGATTATCCCTATTTATGCTGATCAAATAGCCTCCTTCAGTATTTCTTGTAGTGCAGGTCGTGTGTTAGAAAATTCCCTCAGCTTCTGTATGTCTGGAAAGGTCTTTATTTCTCCTTCATATCTATAGGATATCTTTGTTGGATATATTATTCTTGGCTCATTATTTCTCTCTTTCAATAGTTTGAATATTTGATTCCACTCTCTCCTGGTTCGTAGATTTTCTGCTGAAAAATCTGATGATAATCTATTGGGCTTTCCTTTGTAAGTTACCGTCTTCTTTTCCCTGGCTGCCTTGAGGATTCTTTCTTTGTCATTAATTTTTGACAGCTTCAATACAATGTGCCTTGGAGAAAGCCTGTTGGGGTTGAGGTAATTAGATGTTCTATTTGCTTCTTGTATTCGAGGATCCAGTTCTTTCCACCAGTTTGGGAAGTTTTCGTCGACTATCTGAATATACTCTCTGTTCTCTTCTCTCTTTCTTCTCCTTCTAGTATGCCTATTATTCTTATATTGTTCTTTCTGATGGAGTCAGAAAGTTCTTGTAGAGTTCTTTCCTTTCTTCTTCCATCCTTGTCATTTCCAGATTTCTACCTTCAGTGTCACTGATTCTTTCCTCCATCTGGTCAACTCTACTACTTAATACTACTTATTTCATTCTTCATTTCTTTTATTGAGTTCTTAATCTCCAGAAATTCTATTTGGTTCTTTTTAAAAATTCCAATCTCTTTGGAAAAATGTTCATTTTGTTCTTTGATTGTGTTTCTGAGTTCATTAAACTACCTGTCTGTGTTTTCTTACATCTCGTTGAATTTTGTAAGAACAGCAATCTTGAATTCTCTGTCATTTAACTCACATATTTCCATGTCTTTAAGTTCATTTTCTGGAGACTTTTCATTTTCTTCCTGAGCTGTCTTGTTACCTTGGTTATTCATGGCAATTAATAATTTATTGTTTCTCTTCCTAAACATCTACAGGAATGGGTTCTGCAACAGGTTGATGGAAACAGGTCTTTCTTTTGTTTTTCAGTAAGTGTTGGTAGGATGTTTTATTTTCTTTCTGACTATAGACTTTTATTCTCTGTCACACTGTAGTGTTGTATTTTCTCTGCACTATTCCGGCTTCTCACACAATGTGGGGGATTCCCTGGCAGGCAGGCTTTTCCTCTATGAACAGTTCACCTGGGTCATAGGGCTCCGCCTCCATGGGGGAATGTGGAGAGCTACTGAAGTTCCAAAGCTCTTCCTGCACCAGATTCAGAGCCCTTGTGTTTCAGCAGTTCTGTTTACCTCCTGTAGGAATCCACCCAGATACGTGGGTACACGGGCAGGGTGGGTTGTGAGAGGTGGCCCAGAGCAATGGCGACCACCAGCACAGCCAGTCTTGCTTCCATGGCTCCCTCCCCTTTGCTGGCGCTAGTTGGGCTGCGAATTAATGTCTGCGGACCACATTTCTCAGAACTGCAAACATTCTGTTCTTTTGATCTGACACTGCTACTGTTCCTCTTCTAGCACTGGGCAGGTGGGGGTGGGGCGAACTCTGGGAGGGTAGGAAGGGAGCGACTTGTCTCAGTGCCTAAGGCTTCCATTCTGTGCTCAGCAGGGAGAGCTTTAAGCACTGTTTTCAGCCTTCTTTCCTCAATCTTTGCTCTGAGGTCTCTGCTGTGAGCATTGGGTTCAGTCATGTTATATGCTATCCCCGCAGTCCTGTGGGCCATAAACAGAGCCCTAGCAGTCCAAGTTCTTCCCTCTCCCGCAGCTGCGGTAGTTCCGCAATGCAGTAAACTCAGAGCACATGAGCTAGGTCTGCATCCTGTACCCGCGCAGCTCCGTCTCCACACTTCTCCCATCCCTCCTCCCCCGCTCGTGCAGTTTGCCCACCTTTAGATGATTTCAGTAGTGCCCCTCTTAGTCTTGCCTGTCTGCTGTGCAGGGAGTCCTTTGTCAAAATATAGTTGTTCAATTTGTTGTAAATTCCAGGGGAGATTTCAAGAGGCTTACCTCATGCCGCCATTTTTATGACATTGTCCATGTTGGCTTTTCTAAGAGATATTTCCCCCAGCAACTTGGACCTGAATTTTTCATACATGTCCACACATTATTCCAAATTACTTCCTGTATCAGTGATTTCTAATTCTAATAAGTGATCTTTAAAACATCCATTATTTAATTTCTATTTATAGTCTATTTGAGACTTTGGAGGCTTTTACATGTATTTAAACTAGGCCTCTGGGGACTGTAGGTGAAAAAGGGAAAGGAATTACGGGTGAGAGAAGAAGGAAGGAGAAATACTAAAAAATAAATAAATGCATAAATTTAACTACATAGTAATTGCTGTAACTAGAAAAAAAAATCAAATAGATGCTTCATTGAACATCATGAGGGCCACTTAAGTTGCTTTATTCTGTTCTATGAACTTCTTTGAACCTTTATAACTTTTATAATATTGATGGAAGTACTTCCTGGAAGCGTATTGTTTGGTTGGTAGTCATTCTTCTTCCAATTTTGTTGTTGGCACAGCAGCACTTCCAGGAAGGGGAAACGGATTGGGGATGGAACTCAACTTCAGTGGGTAGCAGAGGTGCTCAAGGGTTACAGTAAAGCCTTTTCTGGACTCCAGAGAAACTTGAGGTCTTTCAGAGCACTAAAACTTCCAGAAAAGCAACTGCTTCCTTCTTAGGAGAATGGTTAACTCATTCTCACTCAAAAGCATCTCTTTCCTGTCACAGTGGTCTTTCCCTCACTCAGGCTACCTGGGATGCGGTCATTGGTTGTTCAGAGTTCTTGATTGTCTTGCCTGGAGGTCCTACCTCACCCAGATGGATGTGACATGTTACCCTTGTCCTCATGCTCAGTTCACTTCCACAGAGGTTTTCTTCCATGAAAAGTATTTTGGAGGTTTTCTGGTTTGCTTTCGTTTTTACATTTTCTAATTTCTGCCCAACACCTCGGAGTCCTTATAGAGTGAGAAATGTAACTGTTCTGATTTCTCCCTCCTGTCAGGCTCTCTCCCTGATAGCATGTTTCTTACATTTAAATGTGTTCCATGCTCAAAATCCAGGCTTTTGTCTTCATTCTCTGCGATTTCCCTGATTGTTCTTTTCTATGTCCACATTAAATGTCCTGTACTCATGATTTGCCTTTCCGTTCGCTAGCCTTTAGGCAGACATGTATTTAACTCAAATACACAGAAAAAATAGACCTTTCCTTAACACCTCCACAGAGAGAATTCTTCATCCTCCAGTAGTTAATTTCTCATTGTCAGTATGTCTACATATAAACTATATGAAATTTTAAAGATTGGGAGAATCTAAGAAATTCACCAAGTTCTAACCTTTTATTTTGTGTATGAGAAGGTTAAGTCTTAAAGAGGTATGCACTAGTCACATCCTAAACCTTCCTCAACTCAGAGAAATATGTGCATTTTAAACGATGACTTTCTAACAACTTCACTGGTGGAAATTGGCTTTGGCACCAATTTGTAAAGCTGGCTCCAGCTATAGCCAAAAACAAAACCCAAAGCTCTTTTAAGAGTTTAATTTATTTCAAGAATTAATTAAGTTCCTACTTTATATATCCAGCACTCTTCCAACTTCAAAATTAATTTCCAACACCACATATAATCCTCTTTCCATCCGCCCCCTCCATCAATCATGTGTACTCTCCCAGGTCTGCATTTTGGAAAATCTGAGAGGAGAGGAGACTAAAACTCTAGTGTTAGGGAAGGAAGCACAGGAAACACAGCTACTATTAATACCATATGGGGGTGGGGCCGGGGGTATAATCCCTGTGAGAAAGGCTGAACTGGGAGGAAGAAGAGGACCATACATATACCCAGAGTTTGACATTGAGTCAACACTCAATAAACACTTTTTGAACGAATAAAATGAAATGAATCAATGAACCACAGACCCAAAGCTCCAGCATAGCCCCAGCAACCTTTGGATATCTCCGTTTGATAATCCCAAAGAAACTTGAAATCGAACATGTCAAAAACTGAATTAATCACCTTTCCACCCATCTCCTACCCTTCTAATGTTCCGTATTTCAGTGCCTAGCATGAATCCAGCCACCTAAACCACTAACCTAAGAGGTCACCCTCTCTCGTTCAACCTCACCTCCAGACCTTTAACAAATCCCATCAACTCCGACTTTACAATATCTCAGATCTAATTGAAAGTCTTTCCACACAAAAAAGATACAAAATATATATATTTTATCACAACTTCAAGTAATCCCTCTCTTGTAAAAGCTGTGAACAGAGAAAGGGAAAGCTATTCAACTCATGTTATAAAATACACATTATCAAAACTAGACAGGAATACTACAGAAAAAGAAAACTATAGATCGGTTTTACTTATGATCATAGATACAAAAATCCTAAATAAAACACTGTCAAACAGAATAGAATTTCTTCTTCTTCTCTCTCTCTCGCTGTCTCACTCTCTCTCTCTCTCTCTCTGTCTCTCAACATCACAATGTAGAAAAGTTCTTGATAAAATTTAGCACTCATTCTTGGTAATTAAAAAATTCTTTTTCTAGGAAAGAACATAGAAGTTAAGTTCCTATCCTGATAATGGGTAACCATCAGGAACAAAGAGGAAACATTTTTTTCTAGTGGTAAAAATTTAGAAATGCTAAAGTCAGGAATAAGAATGTCCACTCTCTTCAATTCTGTTTAGCATTGTTACTATAGACGCTAACTATATGAATAACGTCCCACTAAAAAAATGGAAAAGAGATAAGTATTATTAGAACTGGCAAGGATAAGGCCAACTGTCTATATTGTCAGATAATGTGACTGTTTACGTCCAAGAGGATCCAGAAACTATGAGAGAATTCAACACGGTTGCCAGATAAAAGATCTCAGACCTGCGACTTACCGTCCATGTACCTTTGGTGATTACTTACCCTATCTGTCCTGCAGTTTACTCATCTGTGGAAAAGATTAATTGACTTAACCAATGTAAAGTGCCTGGTACCTTATAAACATTATGTATGCATTAGCTATTATTATTATCACCATTAAATTAATATACTATATTCAGTACCTTCTTATACTCCAGGTATACCTAATTAGAAAATACAATAATAATTATTCATCAGCTCATGTTATTCCACTCAGAAAAAATAACCCACAACAGCATCCCCGATCACTGAGTGTAAAAGTCCTCCTCGGAGCCTGCAAGGCCTCTGGGATCTTGCCCTCCACTCTGTCTGTCCTCATCTTCTACTTTCCTCCTTCCTCTCCCCTTCAGGTACGCTGGCCTCCTACTGTTCCTGGGGCACACCAAGCAATGTGCCTCCTCAGGGACTGTTGCTGTCCCCTCTGCCTAGGACACTGTTTGGCCATATATCCAAATGCCTTGCTCCCCCACTTCCTTTTGGCTCCAGATATCGCCCAATAGCACCGGCCCTTTATTAAGTAAGTGCCAGGTCTAAAAAGCACTTCAGGTGAATTATTTACGTGCGGGAGAAAAGCTTTGTTTTGTTCACTGCTGTATCCTTAGTGCTTGAAATTGTGCCTGCTACATCAGAAAACTCAGTGTTTGTTAGATGAAAAATAAAAAATCTACTGAGAGCTCATTTATGTGCCAGGGACTGATCTAAATGCATGCACACTTTAATCCTCACAACCAACCTTATTAACCAGGTACCATTACTATCCCCAGTTTACTGTTGAGCAAACTGAGGCGCTGAGTGGCCAAATAGCCTTGACGTGGGATCACACCCCTGGTAAATTGCAACATACTCGTGCTCTAATCGCAACAGAAACTACAGGGCACCCAAGATTAACAGTAACGAGATGTACATGGTCTTTATGGACAAAGGTTTTAAAACTGTGTTGAAGGCCCTTTTAAGACCTTTTTAGATGGGATGTTCGTAGGTGGAAAGACTCAATATCATAAAAATGTGAAATTCAGTACAATTGTAGCCAAATTCTTGATAGAGTATTTCTTAGGATTTGACAAGCTGATCCTTACTTCAAATGGAAAAGCAAAGAGTGAAGAATAACTAAGACAGTTCTAAAGGAGAAGAACATGGAGTGTAACTTGTCCTACCAAATGTCAGTAAGGGCATAAAGAGTTAACACATGATAATGGCACAGGGATAGACAAATAAGCCAGTAAAGGACAATAAAAAGCCTAGAAAACCAGACCCCCTCATATACAGAAAACTGAAAAATGTCAGATGTGGCCTGATCGGTAGGGTAATGAATGACTGAATAGTCATTGGTGCTGAGATAATTGGTTATTCTTATGAAAAAAAATTATTCTACACACAAGAAATTATTCCAATTTAGTTTAAAGGATTAAATATGAAAAGACAAACTTTAAACCTTTTGGGGAAAAATATGACAATCGTATTTGACCATATTACATTTTAAAACCCCTAGTAGATGAAAGATACCATAAACTAAGTCAGAAGTGAAGAATTTGCAATACACATCACCAACAAAAGATTAACATCCAGAACGAGTATGTCATAAAACAACAACCCAGTAGAAAAATAGGCATATTTAATTCACAGACAAAGAAACATGAAAAAAATGTTTAAGTCACTGGTACCCAGGGAAGATGAAAACGAAAATCATGACTATCATGCCCATCAAATTGGCATTTTTTAAAATCTGGCCATCAAGTAAATTGGTAGGAATTTAGAGGAATAGGAACTTGCATACAGTGCTGATGGGATTGTAAGTTGCTACAACTTCTGAGAACAAATTGGCAATACCTTGTGACATTGATACTATATATATCTTTTGACCCAGAAATTCCACTTCTAGATACACACTTTAGAAAAACTTCAGCATATGCACAAAAAGAAGAAAAGAATGTTGCATTTAGCATTTCTTATAGGGCAGAAAAATTGAAAACAACATAAATGTTTATCAATAGAATGGATAAATTCATGTGTATGTGCACACAGTGGAACACTACTATAGAGCAGTTTAAAATAAATGAGCTAGAGCTACATGTAGCACCATGATCAATCTCCAAATCATAAATGTATATGAAATAAAACAAGTTGCAAAGTGATACATGCATTATGAAACCATTTATGTAAAATTTTAAACATAAAATATATATTTCGGTGTGTATACATATGTTATATACGAGGTCAATTAAGTTCGCGAATTCGTCCTAAAAAAGTGCTACATACCTCATTGCTGAATATCACTACGGTTACCTTCCAAGTACTCCCCTTTGGAAGTTAGGCACCAACACCAGTGCCTAGTCCACCCTTCAAAGTAATTTTGGGACTCTTTTTCTGGAATGGCCATCAGAGCTGTCGTTGTATTACTACCCTTGATGTCCTGAATGTCATCCAAATGTCTTCCTTTCAATACTTCCTTTATCTTCTGGTAAAGAAAGAAGTCATTGGGGGCCAGATCAGATGAGTAGGGAGGGTGCTCCAATACAGTTATTTGTTTACTGGCTAAAAACTCCCACACAGACAGTGCCGTGTGAGCTGGTGCATTGTCGTGATGCAAGAGCCATGAATTGTTGGCGAAAAGTTCAGGTCGTCTAACTTTTTCATGCAGCCTTTTCAGCACTTCCAAATAGCAAACTTGGTTAACTGTTTGTCCAGTTGGTACAAACTCATAATGAATAATCCCTCTGATATCAAAAAAGATTAGCAACATTGTTGGAAAAAAGTTTGCAAACTTAAGTGTATGTATATGTGTATATAGACATATGTACATATAAATATATACGTACTATATATGTATTTATGTATACTATATAAACTGTCCATGGGAAAGATAAATGTCAAATTTACTGTATTTCCCTGAAAATAAGACCGGGTCTTATATTAATTATGCTCCAAAATACGCATTAGGGCTTATGTTCAGAGTCTGTCATCCTGAAAAATCATGCTAGGGCTTATTTTCTGGTTAGGTCTTATTTTCGGGGAAACACGGTATTTAGTGCTTACCTCTGGAGAGGCATGGATTTGGGAGGGATACACAAGGATCTTGACTACTCTTTTATTCTAAAGCAAATGCGGCCAAATGTTAGAATGTGACAAAGTGTAGTGATAAATATGTGGGTGTTTCATTTAATGTTATTTTCTGAGTCTTCTGTATGCTTGAATTCATTTCTATATAAATGTACACATACAGCAAATCTAGCCACTTTTTACCACCTCTGCAGCTACAGTCCTGACCCTGAGCCCCATTTCATCTTGCCCGTCAAGCTGCAACCACACTCTTCTTGCCACACATGTTCTTTCTTACCTCAGTGATTTGCACTCACTGTACGGTCTCCCAGGAATGCTCTTCCCAGGTCTTCTGCATTGCTCCCTCCTTCACTTCATTCAGGTCTCTGCTAGAATGACCTCAGAGAGGCTTTCCCTGACCAGCCTATCTTAGAAATACCCTCTCCTGAGCCTAAAGCAATGATACCTCTGTAACAAGGGCGTACCTAGCAGCACATCTTGTTCTGTAAATACCATTTCCAATTAAAGAAACCAGGGCTCCTTGACCTTGATTCCAGAGTCAAGGGAGGGAAAATACAAGATGAGGGTCAAAACGTTTGGAACTGCTTTATAAAAAAAAAGATGATGCCATTTTGAAGGAACACAGGATGCAGCACGAAGGAGCTCCTAATGACCAAAGTTGAAATAATTTGAGCCACACAATAAACAATGATAGTATTGATTTTTAACCCATATGATAAAATAAGTCCATACCGATCTAAAGAATCTAATAAATTAATACATGCAGAAGGAAAAAGGAAAGAAAATAGAAAAGCCTCATTGGGCAAACACTACCATAATGCATATTGATAGAAACTAGACTTTTGGTGGTGAGTAAAATGTAGTATAGACAGATGTCGAATTGTACTGTCGTACACCAGAAACCTAGAAAATGTTGTGAATCAGTGTTGCCTGAGTAATATTTTCAGGGGATGAATCTGATCGTGCCACTTCCCATGATTAAAATCCTTCATTGATTCACCATTGCCTTCGGGATGAGAGCCTTACATGGCTGGCCCCTGCCTAACTTTCATCTGTACCTTTGACTATTTCCTTGCACAAACCATAAACTCCAGTTGTACCAAGCAACCCAGTCTGCATGTCACAATCCTCTTTGACTTCGTATTTGCTGCTTGTTTTCTTCTCTTAGGACTCTGGACTGCCTGACTCTAACTGCCCTTTAAATTTAACTGGGGCAATCCCTGCTTTTCAAAGCCTCTCCTGATCTGCTGGAGTCACTCAGTGACTTTAGCACCTTGTATATAACTCCTTCGCAGAACCTTCTTGAGGAGAAGGACTCCTTGTATCTCCAGCTAGATTGTTGCTGGGACATAGTAGGTGCTCAGTAAGTGTTTGTTGAGAAAGGAAGGGAGAGATGGAAAAAAGAAAAGCAGAAAGGGGGGTGGTTTAAGTTATATACCGTGTTTCCCCGAAAATAAGACCTAGCCGGACGATCAGCTCTAATGCGTCTTTTGGAGCAAAAATTAATATAAGACCTGGTATTATATTATATTATATTATATTATATTATATTATATTATATTACATTATATTACATTACATTACATTACATTATATATATAATATTATATTATATTATACCAGGTCTTATAGAGCTGATGGTCTGAGTAGGTCTTATTTTCAGGGAAACACAGTAAATATTAAGCAAATAACCTCTTTCCTAACTTGTCTCCTGTATTTCTATGACTAAAAGCTCTTGCATATGTGTATAAATGATTTATTTTACCCAGTTCTCTGCTTGCTCTTTCACATAGATGAAACATTAATATCAGTTAGCTGAGAAATATTAAAAAGCTGTCTACTTTGACATACACTATTCTGGTAAAGATGGTATTGAGCCAGACTGAGACTGGAATACTTGTCTCATTTAACCTTCAGAGAATCTGCTAATCTAGTGAAATCTAGAAATAGCACCCAAAAGTATGTTTTAAAATGGTACATGCCATCTTAAGGAATATAAAGAAATCAAAATATACCTTCCACTAACTGATGTGTTTCCTCTTTCTAATGTACTGAGAAGTTTAATTGGTATTTATTTGCTACACCCAGGGTATGGAAAGCCTTGGAAGAAGGGGTTAAATAAATTAGCCCCTGAGTTTTGGGTCTACTTTACGATTCAGTGAAGAGAAACTTCTCAGGGAAAATAGGAGAAGCCTAAGGCTAGTGAAAGAGAAGGTCCTGGTCACATTTTTACCTCACTAAATTCTTTCCAACTCAGACTGCAGATTTTTTCACGTCTACCATGCCAAGTGTGGTATTTTTAGTAACAGTAATACAGAGCTGCAGCCTGTCGTTTGGAAGCTGACAAATAAGTATACTGTTCTTCTTACACACAATATGCTACACATCTTTATTTCAACTCATACTTACAGAAGCTCTTTAGCTTTCCATGTTTCTTTAAGGAGATGACACGGAGTACCGGTTAATAAGCTCTTGGGGTTATTCAATATCCCTCTTCAGTGCTCATTTTCTGAAGTTGAAAACACTCGTGCATGTGCACACATGCACACTAAACTTTGTCAGAGGTGAAGTACTTCCAAATGCCACTTGAATGTGATTAAAAGAATCCTGGGCTTGATAGGACTCATTACCCAGGATGCCAGGCCTAAACTGTTTGCTCAAGCTCTGGTCTAAGAAAAGGAAATGTCTTGGTTTGAAAACAAAAACAAAAAAAAGTTCAGAGAAGTGGAGGTTAACTCTATAAAAATGTGTGCTGGATATATCATTTTAAAGCAAAACTGTAACAGAATTTCTTATTATAGAATATATGCTAGAAATGCGTCTGTCATTTCTTTGTCTTTATATAGATAAGAAATCAAAGTCTATTTGACTGACCGCTCTGAGTTCCTAGTCTAGAGTTACCTGTTTTTCCTTCCTAGTCATAATTTTTACAAAAGTTCGGGACACTATTAAACAATTTTATGTTTAATGTCATGGGTAAATTTTGTTGTTTAATTCCAAGTAACACTATGGTTAATACTGTTATTTTACAATGCAGTTTTGAAAGTCTTCCAATAAAGCTGAAAGTTACCTAACTCAGTTTTCACCTTCTAATCTCAGAGAGCATTCACACCTCCATCCTAGGATTGAGATTACCTTTGGGTAAATTCCTCGAGGATTTACTATAACAGCCCAGTCTCTCATTTAATTTGTGAATCTCACTCATGTTCATTCTTTATCATTCCAGCAGTAGGGTCCATTTGAGTTGTATAGTTATATAGTTACAAGGTTAATGGTTGTTGAAATCAAATAGATAGACTTGTAAGAATTTAAGATTGTAAATCCAGAATTTTGTGGATGATAATTGCACTGGGTGTTTCAACTAGACCAGACTATTTTGACCATGGAAGTTGTCAGCCTGGAAAGTTTTCTGCTTTTGCATTTTTTTTTAATCCAGCACGAGTTTTATCAGGCAGTATCTTGTGCAAGACCTCGCCTCATACTAAAACATTTTAGATGAAATGATTAAGCTTTGATTTTCATTCTGTTGTTAATGATATGTTGACAAGGAAGGTGAAACTTTTTAATAAAATAAATAAATAACATTTAAAGATCTTAAATATCTTAAATAACAAGCCCATTTCATATTACATACATAACATTATCTTCTTATTGCTACATATCAGCCTGTGACTTACTTTCACCTATCATTCTGTTCAGTGAAAAGTAACAAAATTACTTCATATAATTTTATTTAAATGACTGTACATGTTGAAAAACTAATATTCTGGCACCTATAAAACAAGTAACAAAAAGAAGTTTTACCTAGGGTGCTCACATAATGCATTAATCCTTCTCCCAACTAATTAATTTAAAAATCAAGAAATTCTTCCCCATTCACATTTTCCTGTCGTAGAAAAGAGAAATTAGAGAACCTAAGTTTTCAGTCTTTCCTTTGCTCTGAGGTGCTGTGAATGTTTAATGTGTAATTCTACAAGAACCCTCTGCTTAAAAATAATTGCTCCTATCCTGAATGACTGATGGTAATTAGCATTACCTTATGAAGGTAAGAAAAATGTATTATTTATGGATATTCAAACTGTCTTTTAATTTTTAAAAAGTTATGTCATAAAAGTTTTATCATAAAAAGATACCTGGAATAAGAATTCACTTTCCTTCTCCCAAACTACCAGAAATGTGTAATTCTAATACTATGTAAACCATATCTTCTTCTAAACCTCTACTAAGTACAAAACAGCCTATTGCTTTGTCTTTATTAATGCTTACTTTCATGCACCAGTAACATTGTTTTTCCTGTAATATGTCATACCTTTTTCAAGTGTTTGCTAATTACCAACTTGAGTAGTTTGTATTCATCAGCCTCAGTGCTTTATTGAGTCATCAGAAATATTGATGAGCCTGACTGCCATAATTAAATGATATATGCCCTTATTTCCACCTTTCTTGGCAGGATCTATGTATCACCCAAACTCCCAGCAAATTACACACTAGCTTCTCCAATGCTAGAGAACAGAAACCTGCCCTGGCTGCATGGACACTGGAAAAACTGAAGTTTTGGCCAAGCAATATCTTTGACCTGCTTTTTCCAAATAGCACATCTTTGAAAACATCATGTCACCACATTAAATGTAGCACTGCTATTCTAGACCCAGAAGGGCCTAATCCTTTTTTCCTACTGTGAGTTTCATGATCTTTTCAGGATGCCTCTGTTCCTTGAAAGAAAATTATTGTAAGCTCCAGATGAATAGATTTGATTATGTCTTACCACTCTCATTTTAGCTCTCATGCTTTGGCAAGTCCTTGAGTACAATACATCAGTTTAAATGTGCTAGATGTTTTTTAAAAAAATGGATTTATAAAAACATTAGGGGAGAATATTTATATTTCAAAAGGTCTTTTCACTTTATATAAGATTCATAACAGAATCCATTTAAGTCCAACAGTGTATCTCATAACAACTTAATGTAGATATAACTTTTCTGGAATAAATCTAGCTATAAAATCCTGTACTTAGGAGACTTCCTTAGATATTCCAGATACAGCTAAAGGAAAATAAACTGTAAATTGTTACGACTTAGTGTTTTTAACCTGATTACATTATGATCATAAGAATAGGACCCAGCCAACTTTCTACCAGAATGTTGTATGTTTCTAAATGATACGGTGCGATGCTCGTACAGTCCAAAACTGACATGCTTTAATAATTTACTGCTTTTTTCAAACAAGTTAGCTTAGGATGTTCCACTAATTATATATCCCCAAGAGTGGGAAGCTATGTGGCTTAATCATTTTTTAAATATTTTATGAACCTTTAGCCCTCTTAGGAATTAACTCGACCTTATAATTAGCTTAGATATCAACTTTTTTGGAAATTTTATCAACTCGGAGTCTGTTAGGATGCTCCTTAGGGTCATAAAACAG